>NW_011888858.1:378849-404729 GCF_000151845.1 Pteropus vampyrus
CTAGTATTTTAACACTAAATATTTTGTGCCTGCAAAGTTTCTGTTGAGAAATCAGCTGACAATCTTATGGGTGCTCCCTTGTAGGTAGCTAAATGTTTTTAAGATTCTCTTGCTGCTTTTAAGATTCTCTCTTTGTCTTTAACCTTTGGTGTTTTAATTATTATATATCTTGATGTGGACCTCTTTGGGTTCCTCTTATTTGGGACTCGATGTGCTTCCTGGGCTTGTATGTTTATTTCCTCCACCAGGTTAGGGAGCTTTTCCATCATTAATTCTTCAAATAGATTTTAATTCCTTGCTCTCTCTCTTCTTCTTCTGGTACCCCCATGATACAAATGTTGCTATGCTTGATATTGTCTACAGGCCCTTCAAACTATCCTCATTTTGGGGATTCTTTTTTCTTATTGCTGTTCTCATTGGGTGCTTTCTGCTATCATAGTTTCCAAATTTCTAATTTGATCCTCTCCTTCATCTAATCTACTATTGATTCTCTCTAATGTAGTCTTCATTTCAGTTACTGTATTCTTCATTTCTGACTGGTTGTTTATGTTTCCTATCTCTTTGCTAAAGTTTTCACTGAAATATTGAGCATTCTGATAACCAGTATTTTGAACTCTGCATTAGTTGGATTACTTGTCTTCATTTTATTTAGTTCTTTTTTTTTTTTTGAGCTTTGTTTGTTCTTTCATTTGGGACATATTTCTTTGTCTCCCTGTATAGCTAGCTCCCTGTATTTGTTTTCATGTATTAGTTAGACCTGCTAGGTCACCCCCCCCAGCCTTGGTAAAATGTACTTAGGTAGTAGGTGTCCTGTGGGGCCAGCTGTGCAGTTTCCTTGGTCCCCTTAGCCAAATGCTCCAAGTGTGTTGTGTATACTCTTCTGTTGTAGTTGAGCCTTGGTTGTTGTGTGCATGCAAATGGGCAGGATTGAACCTTCAGCTGATTGGTTGTGAGGACTGACCATGACTACAATGGAGGAGCTGTTGTGAAAGGGCTGACCTTATGGAGCAGTATTCACTTTAGCAGGGCTCTGGTGCCTGCCTGCCCAGTCTGACCTTTGGGTATGTTTTTTGTGGAAGTGCTTGGGTGGTACTCTGGTGTGGTCTGAAGCTGGTCACTAGATATATTGTTTCTGGGGCCTCATGAGAGTGGTTATATTGCCGACCAAGTCCAGCTCCTGGAACCATTTGCTATGAGCTACAAAGTGGTCTGCAGATGGTTGCCACTTGTGCTGGGCTTGGAGGTGCCTGGGGGTGCTAGGCTGCAAACGGGGGCCGCTGCTGCTAGTGCTGAGCTTAGAGCTGCTCAGTAAGAGGTACAGAACACACAAAGGCCAGATGCTGCTTATTTGGAGTTTGTTAACCTTTAAGAGATTTTAGGAAAGTTTACAGCAAGAGCCAAGACAGGCTGTTTGTATGGAGAATCCACTGAAAGCTGCTTGGGTGGGCATGCAAGTTGGATGGGGGTGTATCAGGGAATCACTAAAACAGGGAAAATGATATTAGCCAGATTTATGGAGACTCAGTTAAGGTACCTGCCTATATCTGCCTGCCAGGTCAGGGGAGGGCTCAACAAAGGAACAATGGTTTCTGCCAGCACTACTATCTGACATGTACTATCTACCATAAAACAAGTTTCTAAGCTTCAGTTTCCTCTTCTATAAAATAATAATGATAATATTAACTACTCCATATGATTATTGTGAAAAGTAAATGAGATAATCCATTAAAATGTTTTCACACAATAACTGGAACATAAAAAGTATTTGATCAGTGTTATATCCCATGACTGTTATTTTTATTACTAAAATATTAAACAATGTAATTACAGACTTACTACAGTCAGATTCTCTGATTGAGACCCACACACAAATTTGTACAGATAATCCTCAGGATAACCTACACCCAAATCTTTACCTCAGGTTTGGCTTTTGGGAAACTCATATAAAAACAGTTCAATTTCTCACCTGATGTCCTTTGTCACAATTTCTTCTTTTGCAAAATTGAGATAATTGTATATGTTCTTTCTCTCTCACAGTGCACTCAGAACACAATTTAAATAAGTCAGCATCCCTTTCCTTTGGAAAATGCCCTCAGGAAATTTCTGTCTGAGCTGTATGTTTGCTATATTACCTTACATCATCAATTTTACTTCCTAAGACTTGATTTATACTTAGCTTCAAAGGGAATGTTAATATATATTCATTTATTAATATTCATTCATTCATTTTTTCCAACATTTTACACAGTGCCTTTTAATTGACCAATATAATGCTAGGCTAGATGGTGAACAGATTTCAGCCTCAGTTTGTAAAGAACTTAGAGTCCACTGCTAAAGATTGACCAGGGACTGGAAAATTATAATGTTGTATAAAAACAGGGTGCAGACAAAGTCTAATTTACCATTCTGTAAGACCAAATACAAAAGCTTCTGAACCAGATGCAAGTTAGAACCGAAAGAAAGAGTAAGAGCTAGCCAGACAAGGAAAGGTATGAAGAAACAACAACAAAAAAAGCATTTCAAACATTTGAAATACCAAATGCAAAGACCTGAGCCCTGAAGCCTCTGAATAGAATTCAGATAACAAAGTTCAATATGAGTAAGGTATATATTGACCTCTGAGAAATTAAATAATTCATGGAGAGGTACTTTGGAAAGTGAAATATGCTCTGTAAGTGTAGAGAATTATTATTGCTAATAAAGTCTCTCTGGTGGGTAAGAGTGGGGAAAAAAATCAGTATTAAAAGTCTATTTAATTTCAAACACATTATATTTTCCCCCTAGGCCATAGGCAAAGCATCTAGTTAAGTTTGCTTTTTATTTCTTCTAAATTCTCCCTTTTATTTTGCACTGTGATATTTTGGTACCATTTTAGAAATAAAAAGATTGTATATAACTACTTTTCCCCACAGGAATTTTCTGAAGTTTAGTTACATTTGTATTCGGTCCAATTATCTAGTAAAAAGAAATGTTATGAGAGCTATACACATTTATTCAGGGCAAAGTTGTCATAACTGCATAAGTAACAATCAGAAACTCAGACATGATAGAATATTTCACTGATACATAATTTACAAAAAGATCAGAGAGGAGAGAGGGGGAACTAACTATCTCCTGAGAGGAAAGTCAGTATATCATAGATTTCCAGTCTCACATTTGGAGAAAGAGCTTTCTGATAACGAGGCACTGCTGGGTGGATACAGAATAGAAGTTTTGAACACCAGTTCATTAACAGGCTACATGAGTATCCTCTGTGTGACTTAAAAATATAAGACCTTTCCCTTTGAGAAGCTGATTCTATTTCTGGGTTTGGATTTCTAGTGCCAGATCCAGGAACCGGGGTTTTATTTTTTATTTATTTATTTTTATTAAATTTATTGGGGCTGACATTGGCTAATTATATAGATTTCAAGTGTGCAATTCAATAATATGTCTTACGTATATTTCATTGTGTGTTCATCACCCAAAGTTAAATTTTCTTTTGTTACCGTATATTCGACACCCTTTTACCCTTATCCCCCCACTTTCCTCTGGTAACTATTAAACTTTTGTCCAAGTCCATGAGTCTCTGTTTGTTTTATTATTTATTGCTTTCAGTTTTATATCCCATATATAAATGAGATTACATGGTTCTCAACTTTTTCTAGCTTACTTATTTCCCCCCAAATTTGAAAACATTTATCCATAGAATATATGTACCTCATTGTTCATAGCAGCAGTATTAACGGTCAAGACATGGAAACAACTGAAGTGTCCTTCAATAGAGGATTGGATAAAGAAGATGTGGTGCATATATACAATAGAATATTACTCGGCCATAAAAAAATAAAAAAGATGAAATATTGCCATTTGTAATAACAAGGAATCTGAGGTTTTAAAAACCAAATGTTGGAAATATTGAAAAACATTGACAAATGCTGCAACATTTAAAACCCTTCCAAGCATAAAATATACTTGAGCTTTGACAGCATACCCCCAGAGCTTCCACTTCTCTCCTGACCATCGTTAGAAATGAGCCATAATTCAGCTGTGGGAATATAATTTCTAGATTCTAATGGTACTGCCATCTAAAGGATGCAGAATCTAAAAATATCCGATAGTGACATTTGGGTCAGTCATAAGAACATGTAATAAAGGGTCTGTTCAGGGTGATGGTCTATATCTTTCCAAGAGAAGAACCTTTTGGTGGTTTCTCTTGCTGAGGATAAAGACTTTAGAAATTCACATAACTGTGGACTATATCGCCTGATATCTAATTTAGGCTTCAGTTTTGCAACTGGTTTAGTCATATGAGTTCACGTCATTTTCTGAGATGTTCAGAGTTTTGCAACCTTTGAGGAAAAATTTATTGGTTAAAAAAATGAACACTGCTTAATACATTTTTGAAATGATAGACTTTGTTACTATGTTACATAGTTACTTTGTTACTATGAGGGGGAATGCCATATACATTACAAAGCCAACAATAGTAATTTTATAAAATATTTATCAAATGTCATAATTTCTATTACCAAACAAAAAAACAACACATAATAAAGATATTCTAACAATTAAGAAGATATGTATTCATCATTGAACTTAACACAAGAATGTTAGAGTGCTAACACAGCATGTCGAAGTATATTGTATGTAAAGAAGCCAGTAAACATTTTTCATCTCAAAGCATGTCATAAAATTGTAATGAAATCAGTATTTAGGTCAATATGTTTCAGATAATATGCATAGCCTATTCCATGGTTCCAAGGCTGCGATTCTTTGAATACACAAAAGATAATGTTTATAGCATCAAGGTCTTCGGTCTTTCAGTGTAATTGTCCTACTCCTTAAATTTGTAATTGGAAACGATATACGATCGCATCAGATAATAGGAACTGAAGTAGATAAACCTTTAGAGTGAGGATATTTGTTAATCTGACTAAGAGTTGGTTGACTGCGCTTAATGTTTACTGTAATGTAGACAGTGCCAGAGGCTTCAAATTTTTCTAGTGTCCTTGTTTGAATTCCTGTTGATGCTGAGTTTCCCTGAGAACTTCTCAGGTAAGTCTGCATCTTGCAGCCTTGTCTACTTTAATCAACTATTGTTGTACTAGTGCCTTATTGGTGTGATAGTAAGATGGAGGGAAGGGAAAGCTTTCTGTAATTTTATAAAGAAATTTCAGTCTCTTCGTGAGTGTGTCTCTGATCCCTGATATTCTCGGGTGTTTTTCCAGTATTCTTTCTTTCTTTTTTACTCCTGCATCCTTAGGTGAGACAAGAAGGCCAAAAGGAACTTGAGTGAAAGGAGATCCCATCCCCCAAGTGACTTAGATCTTAGTAAAGTCTTTTCCCCTTGGAGAGTAAGCCCTTTTTGTAGATAAGGTGGCCAGCTTTTCACAACGGTTACTCTTCCCCTCTTCCTGTCAAAGCAATAAATAAGAAGATCTGTTTCGGATCTTCAGAGTGCAAACCTGCTGGGGTCCAGGAAGGAAAACACACAAAAGTTGGGCCTCCCTCCCTAAGCTGAGGCTTCTAGGAGCTTCTCATTCTTATGCTAATCCATACACAATCTTATCAATTCATCAAAATTACCATTCCATGTCTATCAGTTCATGACTCCAACACCTTCTGCCTCACATGAGTAATCTGAGTGACTCTTTGGAATCGCCCATACCTCAGTATTTCCCAGTGGTGTTTTGCCCTACAACCTCGGTTCTCCAATATGTCCAAGAAAAGTTGTTCATTTGTTCAAGTTTCTCTTGTTGTATGGAGTACAATAACATTTGTATATGGAATAAAAGTGACATTTTCCAAGGCCTTTATATGTTAGAGCTAAAACAATAAGTTTCCATTATGAGGATTTAATAGATATTTTCAGAATGTCTACTGACATTAAACACTTTTCTATGTTTATTGGTTACTAGTATATCTTTATTTCTTCAAGTGTCTGCTCAATTTCTTATTTTTCTTAGGTTATGCTATGGGATGCATTGCATCTCCTCCAATATTCATATGTTGAAGTCCTAACCCCCAGCATCTTAGAATGTGATTGTATTTGGTGATTGGACTTTAAAACCCTTTAATTAAGTTTAAGTTTAAATGAGGACATAAGAGTTAGCCCTATGCCAATATGACTGATATCCTTATGAGAAGAGAAGATTAAAATATAAACACAGATACAAGCATGACTATGTGAGGACACACTGAGAAGACAGCCAAGCAGAGGTCTTACAAGAATCCAAACCTATAGACACCTTGATCTTGGTGTAATGCAGGAGCTCCAGGCCAAACTTGCACTTGGGTTTGGCTATTCCAGAAGAATCACCAGGACCAGAGGGGTGAGAAATGCTGTTTATTACTCACAAGGCAGGAAAGCTTCAGTAGTGGCTGGTCAGAGCTTCAGGAATAAAGCTTCTGACCAAGAGCAAGCAAAGTTTTTTATGCACACAAGCAGAGGGAGGGGTTATCTCATAAGTGGAGCAGTCGCCCTCTAAGACGAATAAGAGCAAAATGTGCTTCTTGGTTACAGGATCAGATAACGTCCATGGGACATCAGGAGATGTCCTTGGGAGTAGGCACTGCTGAAAGCTCTTTGTGTACTGCCTTCCTTGGCTGCTGGCTGGGCAGCTCTCAGTTTTCTGAGTATGTAGGGGGCAGGGTGCTGTGTTCTGAGTTAAGCCTACACTCTACCCCGACATAGTTCCTCCAACTCATATTCTTTACATCAGTTTTTCTGAACAGGAAGTCCCTGGGTGGTTAGAATGTTTGCATTTTTCATCCATATATCATAAATACAATAAAGACTACATCCTAATCCTAACAGTATACATAAGCCAAGCAGTCCTGTTACCAAGTAACGGCCCCAAGAGCCCAAGGAGGGCCACCAAGTGGTTAAGGGGTTTGCTCCAAGTGCTGCAACACTTGAGGCTACAATTTCTGTTATAACTCCCCCCAGTCTCTTGATTATTCCTCAATCATGAGGGAAGAGTGGTGACGACCGCTTCAGCTGCTTTCTGCTAAAAAGGGGCGGTGTTCGGGGGTTACAAGATTGAAACTGTCCTACATTCAACTGAATGTATTTTTAGTTTTTGGTTTACTGTGAAAACAAAGTATTCTTCTGCATGATTCTTTTTATTTGAGACTTAACTTCCCTAAAGGTAATACTGTAGGTTTAGTAGGTTATATTAGATGGTGTATAGACTCCTCCTATGCCTATGAAAACAAGAGAAAAACAAAGGTTAATAATCAAAGCAAATTATAAACCAGCTTCTGAGTTTGTAAGGATGTCAGTAAAGATTTCTAAATATAAGTCTGGAAGCATCTCCCGTAACTTGAAACATCCCCAACGATGTCTTCAGATGTCAGGGCAAACTCTTTGTGTGGTCCACACAGCACCAGTCACTGAGATTATTCAAACATTAGCTGTTGTGTCAATCTCTCAAATTTTATATCAAATTGTCCATCTTTAGCTTGCATGGCTTGGAAAAAGCAGTTATAGTTTTCAATAATTACTGATTAAAGGATAGGAGAAAAATTACAAATTAAAAACATGTTTGAAGAGCCACAGACAGATATTAGAGAAAACTAAGTCTAATTTACAAGTAGAAAATAAAATAAAAGCCAGAAGACAATGAATAGCATAAGAATCTAGTGTTTACATAGGTATATTTAAATTTTTATTGAAATGTGTTTTGTCTTTCCCCTCCAACTACTCCTACTTTTACCAAAGATAGCCAAATTAAGATTCATTAATTTGAGAAATAAGTCATTTTAATAAACTTGGCCTGGTCATTTGCATAAGCCCAGCAAGAATATTAACTAACCAGATAGTCACTTCTAATTCTGCTTTGCTGGAATTTTACAAGGAAACTTCAGATTGAACTTAAAAGGCCTCACAGGGCCAGAAAAGCCAAGGCAAAGACTTGCTCTCAGAGGATATCTGCAATATCTATAGTTTTCGGGTGAGTAACTCTCTTCTTGAAATCTCCAAAATATCTTGCGGTTCCTGCACCTGCCAAGAAGTATGACTCTTTACTCACTGGGAAGGCTACTGGGAACCGTGAGAGCAAGGTACCAGGAAAATATTTCCAAAGGCTTTTATTGGCTTCCATAAGTCCATTTTAATTCCTTAAAGTTGTTCGGTCACATCCGAGTCTCTGCATTCCTCCTAATATGGACACTCCAATCAAGGCCTTGGTGATAAAAATTAATTTCCAATCATGTCCTGTTATAAAGAGAACAGATTCTTACTGAACTTATGCAAATAATCACATTGCCACAAGAGTAAGCATACTTACTCATTAAAAGTATTTGCATTCTAGAGGAGTAAGTAGGAACGAAAAGAAACTCTCTAATCTGCATGATTATTAGCAAAACTTAGTTCTTACTATTGTGCAGATTCAATTTTCTTAAGTAGCCAAGGGGCTGATTAAAACAATATAAAACATGGAAAATTATTTTGATAAAACACAGAATGTTTTATTCAGGCAGAAACCTTTTCCGTAATCTCAGTAGCAAACCAATCTTCCCAGAAACTCTGCCTTATTTAGCGGTGGAGGGAGAAAGCACAACTCTTATTTTTTATTAGCTTGCTTTTGACATTTAAATATATTTTTAATCTTATTTAGCTTAACCATATATAAGTTTCCTCTTTCCAGATTTTTCTTTACAGATCTTCTGCAACTTTCTTCATCCCTTCAGTTTGCCTTTTCTTAGTCATTTCGAAATAACCAACTTTAGGATAAACTATTTTCTTTAAAATAAATATCTATATCTTATACCTTCTATTACTAAACAAATACATTTCTCTTTCAATTGTAATATGAATTTTTAACTCTTAGAGACCTCATTTTCTAATGGCAGTTAGAAAGTAATTATTAACATCCTTTAGATTGGAAATTTATGAATATATTTTGTAACCTCTAGAAGTATTTCATTTGTCCTTGCCAGTTCTACAGAGGCTTGGAAAAGGTAGATAGGACAGGGTATGGCTTGCTGTAAGTCTGAAAGAGAGTCAGAGGTCAGCATGACATCATCAATATAATGATACAGTTGTATGGTGGAGGGTTTAGGCCAGCCAGTCAAATCCTCAGCCACAAAACTGTGGCAAATAGTGGGGCTATGGAAATATCCCATCAGTAGGACAGTGATGGTCCATTGTCCTTCCCAGGTAAAGACAAATTGATCTTGACTGTTGGGTGAATATTTTGGACGTGTTGTGGTCCCACAAAAAGTCATCCAGGCAGGAAATCAAGGGTCAAGAGTGTTCTCCACTTGAGGTCCATTCCAAGGTGTGGACAGCTGCCTACCTGTCAATAAGGGGCTGTAATTTTTGTTTCAGTTTAAGCTGCTGTCACAGTGCTATCAGTACCGTATTTGGTTTCTTATCAGTCTTTTGGAGGTCAACCCCAGCCCTTATCATATCCATTCATAATTGTCTTCTGGACACCTTTACCCGGCCATCCTTACTTTCCGCCTGCACACCCACAGTTGACTTTCTTTTTTTCCCCTGGACCCTTCAGGCCCCCTGATTCTGCCTGTCTGGTTCGATTTTCCCCAAATGAGCAACAGCCTGGGTTGCCGCTTGGATTTTCCTCCCCACTAAGGGGGACAGAATGGGTACCCAAATACCACGATAGGCCAGTGGGGCTGACTGGATAATGTGGTACCACATACTTATAGAAAATGGCACCGCAACAAGGCCTTCAAATGGTTCCACGTAAATAGCATGCCACATTCCCCTCTCCCTAAGGAACACCTGTAGTTCTGGTATAGACCATCAGCAAACCACCTTCATTGGGCCAAGCCCCGCTGCAGCCCTCCATAAGCCAATACGCAGTGATGCATTTTTTGCCTATTGGATTGCCGCATGTATGCATTGGTACAATGAAGGGCGGATGGTGACAGAGGCCATCTAGGTCAGTTCATCCCCAGGTAGTATTATGCCATTCGCCCCAATGTCCCAGAGGTGGAGTAGCCACCCCACAAGGGACTCTGATCTTTTCTGGCAGAGCTTGGCGGCCAGCTCTACCAACTCCGCCAATAGGTGTGTAGATGTTTAAGAAAAGGAGGCAGGGTCCTTGGATTTTAACCCTCAGGGCATTCTTGTTGAGCCTTTAGTTTCTGAACAATTATAGGACATTTGTGAGACACATATGTGGCTTCCTCTTGGAGGGAGATACCTCTATTTCCTCATCTGATCCAGACTCACTTTCTGCTGTGGGATCCCACTTACTGGGGTTCCATTCAGACTGTGCAATACTGCCTGTATGCGATCTCTTGTTAGCTTCTGCCCTCAAACCTTTGCAAAGCAGCAGGCTAGGTCCTGCAGTTGTTCACTAATCTGTTCTAACTGTCATCCCAGAATATCCTTGCTATTGGCCTGTGTACTTGCAAGTCTCTTTCTAGCATTATTTCCACTTCCACTTCATCCTTTCCTCAGCCCACAACTGTTTAGTGGTATGCTTGCACAGCTCCTGAAGAAGGGGCCAATTCACTGCTGCTGCTATGGTCCGCAGCTACTTTTTTAAAAAACACAATTCCCCTATTTTCAGTAAAACCTGTAAGAGGCCCATAGGTGTGTTGGGGACATACTCCCATTCCCTTGGTGGGCCCCAAGAATCTAAACAGCTCGCCACCTCCAACAACATGGACCCAGAGGCCCACCCAAAGATTCCTTTCAGCAGACCCCTATCAGATGTTTTCTCCCCCTTACTCAAGGTCAACTAAACTGGGGTACTTTTTGGAATGTCCTCCCAACTTCGCCAATTGTAACACTGGAGACCCAGGCCTGGAACTTGCTCCTGGGTATGGCTATTCCAGAAGAACCACCAGGAGGACCAGAGGGGTGAGAAATGCTATTTATTACTCACGAGGCAGAGAAGCTTCAACAGTGGCCGGTCAGATCTTCAGGAAGAAAAATTGCTACTGACCAAGTGCAAGCAGAGTTTTTTATGACCACAAACAAAGGGAGGGGTTATCTCATAGGGGGAGCAGTCACCTTCTCAAATGGATGGGAGCAAAATGTGCTGCTTGATTACAGGAGCAGATAACGTCCATAGGAGCAGCAGGAAATGTCCTTGGGAGTAGGCACTGCTGAAAGCCCTTTGTGCACTGCCTTTCTTGGCTGCTGGCCGAGTGGCTGTAAGTCTTCTGAGTATGTGGAGGGTCTGTGTTCTGAGTTAACCCTACACTTGGACTTCTAGCTTCTAGAACTGTGAGAAAAATTAATTTCTGTTCTTTAAACCAGCCAATCTATAGTAATTTGTTATAGCAGCCTTAGCAAACTAATACTGATTACTTACTATTATTAGGTCGAATAGGGTTCCCTCTAAAATTAATGTCTACCCAAAACTCACAATGTGACTTTATTTGGAAATAAGGCCTTTGCAGATATAATTAGTTAAAAATCTTAAAATGAAATCTTCTTTAATTTAGATGTGTCCCGAAATCCAGTGACTAGTGTCTTTATAGAAAAGAGAGGACAGAGACACACACAGAGCAGAAGGTTATGTAAAAGAGAGGTAGGTACAAGATAGTTCCTCAGAGCCTCCAGAAGGAACCCAACCTGATTTCAAACTTCTACCTTCTGGAATTGTGAGAGAATACATGTATCTTGTTTTAGACTGAAAGTTTGTGATAATTTCTCATAGCACCTCGAAGAGAAGGATAAACTTGTCTTATTAAATTTTTAAATTTCTTTGTGTATAATTTCATTCATATTTTATTATCTAAAATCACATGGCAAAAGTGGATTGAATAGACATAGACATATAATTCCCTCTGGGAGGAGCGATGAAGATTTGGGGATAAAAAAATGTAGTCTATCACTCTCAGTTTTGTATTTTCATATGCAAAAATTTTAAACATTTAATTATAAACATTATTATTTTGTACTAATAAAGATATGAGTCATACAGAAACATAATGGATAAGGATGGATTAATTTAATGATATTTATTAATGTTAAATTTATATGTTCTCATTTTGTGGTTGAATTTGCTATATTAGTTATTATAATTTATTAAAATTTTGATTTCATTATTTTTATATTGTATTTAAAGCTCCAATATCCAAGTTTTATTTCCATATCTGGTTTAAATGGTGATCATAAAGGAAAAAGATATAAGAAAGTTATATATATCCAAATGGAAGAAGGGTATCACTTGCCTAAATCGGTCCTATATTCCATTATACAAAAATTTCTCTCAATGATGTTAAGTTTTATATTTATCACTTTACCAAACCAACTGTAAATCTTCATCTGGAAAATTTTTACATAGAATAGAATATGTTTCCAAGTTTTCTGCATTTTTTTCCCTGGAACACTCCTGTTCGTTCCTATATTTGAACTTTGACATAATTTTAAATATTAAATTACCTAACAAGAAAACATTTTTAGACATACATTTTAAAAATTATTTCCTACATAACATAAATTCCTTTAGAAAGAATTCCTTTCTTATTATCTGTAAAAAATATCTCCCTTGCTTTGAAAGGAATGATTAAATATCTCTTTTCTCTTTCAAAATCTCTATTGCATATTGCTGAATTGTCACTTGTCACCTTCTATAATGTAGAGTCATTGTGTTTGGTAAACTCTTTTGAAGTACCACATGAAGAGTTAATCACCATCCCTATTTCTCATTTCATTACAAAGCGTTATAAAGTATCATAATTATTATTTTTTAGTTTTAAATAACAATATTGATAATAATCTAAAACCTTCTGATTTTAAATTATGTTTTATATTTGATTATTTACAAATTATGAATCAAATACATTTTATATATTTGTAAATTTAATTTATAAATTGTATTTCATAACCAAAGCAGCTAAATCAATCGATATATCATAGGCTTTTCTTTAACTTCAAATTTTCTAGGTAAAATTTCTATTAAATCTGATTAGATTATTTTTGTTTTAATATCATAATATTTCCAGTGGAGAACATTTAGTAAGGTTTATTGTCAGCACTACGGTTTGCTTTTTATTCACTTGCGCTTACATGAAGCAGTTCTTTACAAGAATTATTTTAGGCAATTTTGCTTTCTGTAATGTTTAGTTTCATTAAAGTTAGGTGAGGTGAAATGTAAATCTATATAATCTGGAATATAAGGGCAGTAAACTACAAGTGAACAAAAAATACT
The DNA here is from genome assembly GCF_000151845.1 of Pteropus vampyrus. NCBI lineage: Eukaryota > Metazoa > Chordata > Mammalia > Chiroptera > Pteropodidae > Pteropus > Pteropus vampyrus. Next base: position 391,974 of record NW_011888858.1, read on the forward strand.
GTTGTCACCATGCTGCACTCCAGGTCTCTCATAGACTATGAGGTGGCTTATTTGTAAAAGGTGGCTATCTCTCACACAGACTCAGACAGAGGCTTATTGTTTTCAGATTTAAACAAATAAACAAAACAATTTTTGATATTCTTTCTCACATCAACTATCCATTTGCACGCCTTGACAATGTTTTATGACCCAACTTTGGACACTGTGCCCCTTGGGAGAATTTCAAATTTCCCCTCTTACCAGATCTTTTCCCACAAGGCCAGTTTCTACCCTGTTCCTTATTCCTCATTTTGGTTGAGCCTACAGAAAAAAAAAAAAATCAAGACACAAAGAAGAAACAAAGAAAAATCCATTTTCAATTTCTATTTTATATCATCCTTTGTAAATTATTTTATATTCAAAATGTTCTCCTAAGAAATTTTCCTTTAAGTTTTAAATTTTTAGAGAGGTATGTTTTAACAGCTTTAAAATAGTTCACATACTATAAAATTAGTCTATTTAATGTCTACAATTCAGTGGCTTTTAGTACATTCACGGAGTCATTGGAACTATAGATATCAGTAGTCATGTTTCATATCTTTATCCTCCACCCTCAGGCATAGGCAACCACTAATATCTTATTGTTTCTATAGATTTGCCTATTCTGGACATTTCATACAAATAGAATCATACGGTTTTTTTATAACTATTAACTTTGCATACTCTTTTTCAAGATTCATCTATTCCATAGGAGGTGTCAATACTTCATGTTTTTATTGCTGAATAATATTCTATTGCATGAATAGACCACATTTTAGAAACTCATTCATCAATTACTGGTTATCTGGGTTATTTCTACTTTTTGGCTCTTATGAATAATGCTACTATGAACGTTTGTATGCAAATATTTGTGTAAACATATGTTTTATTTCTGTCAAGTATATACTTAGGAATGGAATTGCTGTATAATAATAACTCCATATTTAACAGTTTGAAAAACTGCCAGGCTGTTTTCCAAGCAGCTGTGCCATCTTTATACACACACACACACACACACACACACACACACACACACATTATAGTTCCATTTTTTTACATCCTCATTAATGTTTATTATTTTCTTATATTTTTTTTTATTATAGCCATTCTACTGTGTATGTGAATGATATCACATTGTAGGCTTGATTTGTATTTTACTAATGGCTAATAATTTTGAGTATCTTTTTATAGCTAATTGGATATTTGTATATCTTCTTTGAATAGATACTTATTTATATCCTTTGATCATTTTCAGTTGGGCAATTTATCTTTTTAGTTTTGAGCTATAAGTATTTGTTACATATTCTGAGTAAAATTTCCTTGTCATATATATAATTTATAAATATTTTCTCCTTTCTGTGGGTTTTCTTTTCTGGAAGGTGTATCTTGAATCACAAAGATTCCAATTTTGATAAAATCCAATATATAATTACTTTTTATTTTGTCATGTGTTTTCAGTGTTATATCTAAGAAAACATTGACTAACACATGGTCATGAAAATTTACTTCTGTTTTCTACGAAGAACATTAAAGTTATAGCTCTTATATGTACGTCTACGACCCATTTGTAGTTATTTTTTGATATGGTCAAATTCATTCTTTTGCATATAGATTTCTAGTAGTCTCTATATCTTTTGTTGAAAAAATTATGTCTTGCCCCATTGAATTACCTTAACATTCTCTCAGAAATCAATTGACAATAAGCATAAGGGTTTGTTTTGGACTCTCAATTTTATATTATTAATTTATATGTCTAGCCACATGCTAGTACCACACTCACACAAGTACTGTAGCTTTGCACTAAATTTTGAAATCAAAAAGTGTGAATCCTCTAACTTTCTCCTTCACTTTCAAAATTATGTTGGCTATTCTGTGTCCCTTGCATTTCCTTATAAATGTAAGAATCAATTTGTCAATTCCTACAAAAAGAAAGCTGGAAATTTAATAGAGATAGTTTTGAATCTGTACATCAATTTGGGAACATTGTTGTCTTAATAATATTAAGTCTTCTGATCCATGAACAGAGATTTATTTCCATTTTTCATAAATATTTTATAGTTTTTCAGACTATTCTGCACGTCTTTTGCTAAATTTATTCCCAGTCAATTTTTAGTTTTAATTTTGATAGTATTTTGATAGACTCAGATATTATTAACATATAATTTATATTCTGGGCTTGCAGACATATGCATACGATATACTTTCACTAGGTCATTACCTCATTTTTTTTTTTTTACATTTCTCAGCAAGCTACATAAATAATTTGAATAATGAATGAATTAGATCAAGAATAAATTCAAATAAACTTTACTTTGAGAGAGTCGAAGATATAAGTCTAAAAATAGCAGCAGTTGATACTTAGCTTTAAGCAATTTAATTATAGAAATTAGTGATTTATAATTCTTAGTTAATGAAATTATTTAATTAGTGGAATGTAAATATAGCTGTTACTGTTTGCACTAACATTTTATATGGAAAAAGATTATAGTTGATTTGAACAAAATAATTAGAAAAAATGTTAAATAGGAATTAATTTTGTGTGCTTTTCTGTGGTAGGTGAAATATATACCTCCTTTAAAGTATAGTAATTTCCTAATCCCTGAAACAAGTGTATATTGTGTTCTATGGCAAAGGAGTGACTATTATCTTTTATGGCAAAAATATGATTAAGGATCTTGAGGAGAGGATATTGTCCACTTGGATCTTAAATCCAATAAAGAGTGTCCATATAAGAGACAAAAGAGAATAAGACACAGAGGAGAAGTCAGTGTGAAGACAGGGGCAGAGATTGAGCTAATGTGGCCACAAACCAAGGAAAAGAAATGCTGACAGCCCTCAGAATCAGGTTAAAACAGAGAAAAATTCTCCTTAGAGCCTCCAGAGCAAGTGTGGCCTCACCGACATGTTGACTTTAGAATGCTGGCCTTCAAAACTATGCAAAAATAAACTTCTGTTGTTTTAAGACACCGAAGTTGTAGTAATTTGTCATAGCAATTCTACAAAATGAATACATTTCCTCTCAGAAATGTTTGACCTATGTTGTTCATGTAAGAAAGGCCCAAACTTGTAGAGAATTTTTACATGTTTAATTTAGCCCAACCGACAATTTCTGGGATGAGAGATCTAAAATTCTCTGGAGAATGACAGTTTTGTAGGGATTTTTTATACATTTGGAATTAAAAAGAGAACATAAGGAAGATCACAGGACGTTGGGAGAAAGCAAGGAAGGACTGGATTATAGGCTAGTTAACAAGATTGAGTGCTTTCTTGAGAGTGATTATGCTTCAGAGGGGTCTAAAAATGAGGTGTTTCAAATGCATGTTAACCTAAATGCACAAAAGCAATGGACAGGGCTTGCTTAAGACAAAGATTAATCTTTTACTAAAGAAGTAATATGCCCACCATGACCTGTCCAGTTAGGAATTTATGATCAAATCTCTCTGTGAGGTTATTTTTGATTAGATTTATCTTAACATCCTTTTTCCATCCACAGTATCCTAACATTTCTGATTTTAGATTTATTTTAAATTTTAAAAATATTTATTTAAGTGGTCTTTAGTCAAAATATTAATTACTTAAAGTTTACCAAAGATATTTAGTATTTGAAAATAAATCAGAAGTTAATATGTGTTTTGATTTCTCAAGGATAGGTTTCTGCATCTTGTTAGAATATAGTTAAATTCAAAGTTTGAAAAGATATTTATGTATGTACATGTAAGCTTTAGTATGGTTGTGTGAAATTCACAGTATTTAGAAATAACTTAATATTAGCAAAGATTGTGAAATGTTATTAACCCATCCTGCTGGCCAATATGTGTATTGGCAATATAATTGAGGTAATATTTAATCTAAAAACAGAATATTAATATCTGTAAAAATTTACTTATCTATATACACTAGAAATTATTGCTACCTTGTTGGTTACTCTATGTTCAAGTTTCAAATTATTATAATATGATGGCTTCCATAAAGAATATTTTGGGAATCTTATTTTATAGAGCCCTTAGAATTCTATGTAATTTTTAGCTTGGTATAAATGTATTTCTTCAATAAATAAAATTCTGGATACCAATTTAAAAATTACCTTAATGAAAAATAAAGTATTTTCATTATATACCATCTCACACCTGTTAGAATAGCTATAATCAACAGGACAAGTATAACAAATGCTGGAGAGGATGTGGAGAAAAAGGAACCCTCATATACTGCTGGTAGGACTGCAAATTGGTACAGCCACTATGGAAAACAGTATGGAGGTTTCTTAAAAGACTAAGAATTGATCAACCATATGATCCAGCAATCCATCCACTGGGTATTTATCCCCCAAATTTGTAAACCCATATCCGAAAAAATATTTGCACACTGATGTTCATAGCATCATTATTTACAGTGACCAAGACATGGAAGCAACTGAAGTGTCTTATGATAGATGATTGGCTAAAGAAGCTGTGGTACATATATACAATGGAATATTACTCAGCCATAAGAAGAGATGAAATACTGCCATTTGCAACAATATGGATGGACCTCTCGATAATCATGCTAAGTGAAATAAGCCACATAGAAAAAGTTGAACTCACTTATAAGTGGGATATAAACCTAAACACAACAAATGAACAGGACAAAGAAGAAGAGACTCATGGAAATGGACTATAGACTAGTGGTTACCAGACGGTACGGGGTGGGGGAGGAAGGGAGAGGTAGACGAGTTAAAAGAGGTCAAATATAGAGGAGTAGGGGGAGGGTGAAGTGGGTAAAGGGATCAAATATATGGTAGCTGAAGGAAATTGGACTTTGGGTAGTAAGCACACAATAGAATATACAGATGTCGAATTATAATGTACACCTGAAAATTATATAATTGTATTAACCAATGTTACCCCAATAAATTTAATTTAAAAAATAAATAAATAAAAATAAAATAAAATAAAATATAACAGAAGAAAGAAAAATACATTATTATTTTAGAATTTTATTTTGGTTAAGTGACTGATAATATAAATTCAAAATTCCCTTAATTTTTTGATTTTGAGAATGAAAGCACATGAATAAATATGTGACTGTCTTGATTTTTATCTGTTAAAACATCATATAGACATACTCTCTGCCTCATTAATAAATTGAATTCAGATTACATGGAAAAATATGGTAATTTTAAAAAGTATCTTTCCATGTATATATTTAATTTCTACTTCCATAATAAGTAGACTAATATAAAATGCAATACTCAAGAGAAATTTCTGCACTAAATTGTTTTGATTATTACATGTTATCTTCCTTTTTTAAAGCTTAGTGCAGTGTAATATGAAACTGAAAAACAAATATGTGGAGAAATGAAGACACTTTGATTTTGAAATCAGAACTGTAATCTGTTCTTCACTGTCTTCAGAGCTCTGAACTCTGGCACAATAATATAATCATACAATCTAGTGGCACTATGGAGTTATGAGCAATCACTTCATGTGAACCACATATAACACTGACTCTTTTCCAAAAGTCTTTACTATTTTCTCCTAGGTAATGTCTATAAATTTTCATTACTTTCTTTACCTTCTCCACCCAACTACTTCCTCTGTAATCACTAGAACTTCCTTGTTCTCTACCGATAAGGCTTTGCACATCTGTATTCATCATTTCTTTTCCTTGCCCAGTGTATGAGAGATACTGTTAAGTGTACACATTTAAGCTCTAATGCTAATTGAGGTTATGTATATTCTTACACAGACATGCTCTCTTTGACCTCTTTCTCTCTCTGATTTGCTTTTCCTGGAGTTTGGATTACCTTCAGAGTTCCATCATCAGACATCTTCTATATTGTATTGGTTATTTTGACAAGCTTGCCCACTCCTAAAATTGAAATACTATCTACATATTTATAATCCCTAATCTGAATCTTCAAAACTGAACTCTCTCATCCCTTGCAGTTTCATATATCCAATTTTTTGCTGAATTTCTTCAACTGAGTGTCCCACAAACTTAGCATGTTCAAAAATCAGCTCGCCATAGCTGCCCTTTAAATTCATCTTTTTCTCTCTTCTATATCAGGGAGCATCAACCTGGTAACCCAAGTTTAAAATAGTGCTGGTGACCTATGCTTCTCCTTATCTCTAACTATTCATTAAGGCTTTAAACAAGTCTTGTTCATCTGAATAATAGACTATTAAAATTACTTCTTTACATTCTTTTTGCATCATAGATTTTCATGGGAATTAATTGAAATAATTAATGCAAAGTGTTTAAAGTAGAGCCAGGCTAATGATATAATGTCAAGAAATATTACCTGCTATCATTAAAAGTTTTAGCATAATTATTATTTTTAATGCAATGAATGGAGTTATTCAAAATCAAATGAGCAAACTTGAACTAGGCAGAGGGAATAACAGAAGCAAAGTTAGATTGTAATAAAGGTGAAATGTAGAGTAGAGAAATGGATGGTTCAAATATAATACAATTACTGTATTATATTTATCACAGAGAAGATGGAGACAAGGCTGGAAAGACAGCTTGAAGCCAAGTTTTAAAGTATCCAGAAATCCATAGTAATTACTGAGAACAGCAAAGATTTTTAAAATCTTAATAAATAAGGGAAGCACTTGAAATGACATAGCAAGGATCCGAAATGTGTCTCTCCACAAAAGTAATGAGGACACTAGCAAAAAAGATCAAAAGCAATATTTTTCAAACTCTGGAAGTCAACCAAAGGGTTAGACCAATCTGAAGGGCACTTATTCAAGAAAACTGACTAAAGCTTGGTAATAACAGTAATTTTTGGAGTTTTCGGTTGCCCTATTTCCATTATTCTCTCCACAGTTCCATGATAGCTTTAAAATCAGTCCATAGAAACTGCTCGGAAGAAGCCCAGATTTGGGATTAACTAAAGACTTTAAGTAGTTATACATATGCTTAAAGAACTAATAAACTACCTCTAAAGAATTAATGGGAACTATGAATACAAGTTCTCACAAATAAAAAATATCAATAAAGTGGTAAAATTTATTTAAAATAAAACTTTTGCAATTGTAAACTACAAAATCTGAAATAATTTGAACTACCAGAAAAAAGAATTGATATACTTTAAGATAAGTCAATTGAGATTATCCTGTCTGAAGAACAGAAAGACAAAAGAATGAAGAAGCATTGTTGCAGAATAGAGAAATTGGAACCTTCAAAATTGTTGATTGGATTGTAAAATGATGCATTGGAAAAGTTTGGCAATTCCTCAAAGTAGTAAGTATAGCATTACTTTATAACCCAGTAATTCTATTTGTAGTTATGAACCCAAGAGAAATTAGAGCAGTGCGCCTACACAAAAACTTTTACGCAAATGTTCATAACAGCAATAATAGTCCAAAAGAAGATATAATTCAAATGTACACCAAATGATGCATATATTTATACAATAGAATGTTATTTGACAGCAAAAATGAAGTATTAACTCACATTATAACATGGATGAACTTTGGAAAGATTATGCTAAATTAAAGAAGTTAGTCATAAAAGAACCCTTATTATACATTTTTATTTACATGAAATTTCTAGAATAGGTAAATCTATAGAGCTAGAAAGTAAATTAACAAGTGCCAGGAGTTAGTGGAAGAAAAATGAGAATCAATTATAAATAGATATGGTGTTTCTTTTTAGTAGTTAATATGCTCTAAAATTAGATATGATGGCTGTCCATCTCTGACTATAGTGAAAACATTGAATTATGCACTTTATTTTTTTTGTATTAGCTTACTTTTTAAACATTTTTAATTTATTATTATTTTTATGGTGACATTGGTTAACAAAATCCAGTAAGTTTCAGCTATACATTTTAACAGTAAGGCATATATATATTTACATTGTACATTCACCTCCCTTTGCTAGATTTCTTTCTGTCACCACATATTGATCCCTTTTACCCCACTCCAGACCCTCTGGTAACCACTAGTCTATTGTCCATGTCCATGAGTCTTTGTTTGTTCTGTTCTTTTGTTGTTTTTAGGATTATATCCCACATATAAGTGTGTTTTTCAACTCTTTCTGTCTGGCTTATTTCACTTAGCATGATTATCTCAAGGTCCATCCATATTGTTGCAAATGGCAGTATTTCATCTCTTCTTATGGCTGAGTAATATTCCATTGTATATATGTACTACAGCTTCGTTAGCCAATCATCTATCATAGGACATGTTAGTTGCTTCCACTTCCTGACCATCATAAATAATGCTATGAACATCAGTGTGCAAATATCTTTTCAAATATGAGTCTTCAAGGCTTTGGGGTAAAAACCTAGTATAAGGATTGCTGGATCAAATTTAATAACCTAGAAGAAATAGACAAGTACTAAGAAAGATACAACCGTCCTAGACTGAATCAAGAAGAACTGGAAAATTGAAATAGACTGATCAGCAGTATGGAAATTAAAACAATCATCAAAAACCTATCAAAAAGTAAAAGTCCAGGACCAGATGGCTTCACCAGTGAATTCTATCAAACATTCAAAGAAGATTTAATACCTATTCTCCTCAAAGTCTTTCAAAAAATCGAAGAGGGGGCAATACTTCCCCACTCATTTTATGAGGCCAATCTTACTCTGATACCAAAACCTGGTAAAGATAATACAAAAACTCAAACTACAGACCAATATCTCTCATAAACACAGATGCAAAAGTCCTAAATAAGATACTAGCAAACTGAAAACAGCAACATATTAAAAAGAGTATAAACCACAATCAAGTGGGCTTCATTTCAGGGGCACAGGCATGATTCAACATATGCAAATCGATTAATGTGATACACTACATAAACAAATTAAATAATAAAAATCATATGATCATATTAATAGATGCAGAAAAAGCCTTTGACAAGATACAGCATCGATTTATGATCAAAAAACTTAACAAAATCGGTATAGAAGGAAAGTAACTTAACATAATAAAGGCCATATATGACAAACCCTCAGCTAACATTATACTTATGGTGAAAAACTAAAAATCTCTCTAAGATCAGGAAGAAGACATGGCTGTCCACTATTACTACTGTTATTCAATATAACATTGGAGGTCCTAGTAAGTGCAATCAAGCAAGAGATCTATGCTATGCACTTTAAAAGGGAGAATTTTATACTTTGTGAGTTTATCTCAATAAAATTGTAATTTAACAAATCCTAATGAACAAAGATTGCTTTGACAAAAACTGAGCATATTTTCAACTTATTACTTTGTACTGGTTGCTTTAAAGCAATGTAAGAAAAAAATGAGTAACATTACATATTGGTGGTTGTTCCTCGTATGTAATATGCTTTATAAAAACATTTTTTTATACTTTGCTTAGCTATATGCTATTGTAGTTAGAAAACTGAAAACTGAAAGAAAACAACTTTTAAAAATATTGCTTTGTCTTCTCTCTAAAGAGATAGACGTTTTGTGTTTTTGTATATGTATAAACTAAAAAAATTAAAAATGCCAATAAAATGCATGTATAAATTTTATATATGTAAACAATAGACATTAAATAGAAACGAGATGAAAATCTATAATCTTATGCAACAATACAAACAGATATTGCAAACATAATTATAAGTGGAAAAAGATATACAAAAGAGTATAAATAGCATGATTCAATTTATATACTGTATAAAAAGTAAGCATAACTAATTTGCATTATTTGAAGTCAGGATAATGATTACCATGGTATGGCACAGGTATGGAAACCTGGACTTCTGTGGTGCTGGTAATAGTCTGTTTCTTGGTATCGTTGCTGGTTTTATGGTTGTGTTAATTCATGAAAATTCATTGATCTGTTCATTTAGGAGTATGTAAACTTTTCTGTATCTACATTATATTTCAAAGAAAAGCTTTAAAAGAGTAGTGATATGTTGCCATGCAATTTACTTAGTGTTTTTACTGTGGAATTAAGTGGAAAATTAAGAGAATTACATCTAATTAAGAATCATAAACTGTTCAACATCTCTTAAGTAGGATTGGAAGGCATAGAAGTAATTGACTGTATAAACTTATTTAAATAATATGTAATGGTTAAATCAAAATATTGAGGACAATAATGATGACAGCCTGTCTTCTCATGCTCAATATTGTGACAGTGTCAATGAATAATACAGAATTGAGGGTGGAGGATGGAGACGAAGAGGCTTCTGACCTTTTCCATATTTTTTTTTCCTTCAGTAGTTACTTTAATATATTTATCTTCACGATAGGCTTATTGCTTATTGCATTAAAAATTTAATAATATTCTCAGTACAGAGGAAGTCATTTGTATATGCGGACACTTTCTTTAGTGTATAGACATATTCAACTTTTTTGAATCTTAGATGCTTGAGAATATTTGATTTCCCAAGAATGCCAGGGCTTTGTACATTTCCAGGATTATTAACACCTCTTTTTTTGAAAAGACTAGACATGTCTGACTAAGTGATTCTGGGAAGAATATAATAAATATGAGCGGATGCTTCTGATAGATTGATAATATATAGGAGGATTTAATACATATATTGAATACAAGTATTACAAATTTAAGGCCAATTTTATTTTTTCTAGTAGCTCTAAACCTCTAAAATAGCTATGACACATTATACTACTGTGACACTGCTACAGAGTTAGCAGCTTCAGTTCTTCAGTAGGGATATACATCGAAAAGGACAATTTAACATTGCTCAGATATTTACAAATAACTTTAGTATCCACAGAAATATTTTATTTCCAAAGTAAAAGTGTTTTACCTCACATTACCCTTTCCAGGGAGAATGAGTGATTTATTAAAATAACTCTGTAAGTATAAGTACTAGGTTTTATAGTTCAGAGTTGCATACTTTATTTAATTTAGAGTCATAACAAATAAAAACTTACATAAAATTTCAGACAAGGTACACAACATGAAAGGGCCTTTCCTATAAAGAGCTATTAATAGGGGTCATTGTAAGATTCTCTCTTAAATGCAGAAACTAAATCTTTAAAACAAAAACATGAATGGCACGAGAAGAAATTAAAATTTTAAGTCACTTGAAACTAGAAGTGAGTTCAGAGAATTTTATTAATTCCTGAACCAATTTGAACTTGATCGTATTTCTTCCTAGATGTTATCTGGTTGCAATTTAGTAAATAATGTATTCATTCCAGTCTGTAACTCCAACTTGTAAGAAGTACACATCAAAAAATATGTATTGCATTTGTCTATTGTAATTCTTACAAAGCACTGTTACAGATTAACTTAATCACAGAAACCAGTGATTGACTAAGATAAGTGCTAGTTCATTTCTTTTGTAGGCCATCCGGAAGCCTATTTTATGATGAATAGAAATAACCCAGTTAGTACTTGATATCAAGCATTTTGTCTTCATCTTTCTTTTCCGTCCACAGCCTAGCACCAAGGCAGATATTTGAGTTAGTACTGACTGAAAAATTGAATAGTTTACATGCCGCTATTACTGAAATACTTATTTTATTGTTAATACTTTGTACAACCTTAACAAAATTCACTGTTTTCCATTTCCATGGTTAAAGTGAGAAAACCCTTCAAAGAACATTCTTAGAATAATTGTTTTTATAACATCAATTAATATGTTAATTCTAATATCCTTTGAACCTGAAGTTTTCTTGATCTTAGCAGAAAGAGTCAAGGATAGATTTTCACATAACTGCCTCTTGACTGAGTGACGATAATTGAAAACCCTGTAAACTGAAAGATGCATTCTGTTTTCAGAGAAGTTAAGATATTTTTTTTAAAATAATTGATGAAATAGGATGGATATAAACTAGTTTTTCTCTAGGAAAAATAATTTGTAGGTTGTGTTGACTATTGCCCCTTTCACGTCACCTACTTTATTTATACACATGTGGCTAATGGTCTTGCCCACCTTTGATGATCTTCCACTGGCTTTGCCCCAACTCTTCTTTCTAATTAGATCCATTGCTATACTCACCTTCCAAGCTCATTCTAGTGTTTTCAAACTTAAATGTTCGTTGGAGATCTATTCTAGTTTTTTACTATTTTTTTAATACAAAAATTTTATTTCTTCCAAAAATCATGACAAGGGTTCATGGCAGACTAATGAACAACGTTTTTAAAAAATAGTTTGACAATTTAGCCAGACAGTTATACAACTTAGTTTCATGTAGAATAACTAACATTAAATAGATATTTATTTATTTTCTCACAATTTCATTAGGACCAACTCACACCCCTCAGACACTGCGACAGATGGGGATTCAGAGAAAAGCATGATAGATGTGTCCTCAACCCATGGACTTTATATTCTAGTAGGACAAATTTCTGACAAATCACATTTAAAGCTCTTCTTGAAAAAGACATTATTTATTGATTTTCAATGTAATAGTAATGCATGTATAATGTGAAAATTCACATATGCAAGCATTTAAATATAGCGATAAATATCTTTTATTCACTCTCCAGTGGAAACTAGCTTTAAATGCTTCAGTGTATATTTCTAGATTTTTCTCTCTCTCCAAATTGTATCAAGCAATTATTTTCACTTTCCAAAAATAAGACAGACAATCCAAATAATTATTTACTGCCATCTATTATAGGCCAAGAGCTATGTCTTTACAGATATTTTTATTTTTTGCAACAACACTAGGAGAGTGAGATTAATTTTTGTTTTGCTAACAACTAAGAACTAAATCTCAAAGGAGCTAAATAAAGTATCTAAGATGAGAGCTAAAACATAATGGACATCAGTGCTATGTATAGATAAAGGATAAGAATAGAATGATCGAT
>NW_011888858.1:405974-410205 GCF_000151845.1 Pteropus vampyrus
TCATTTGATCCTCTTCTTATTCACTTTGTTTATTCCAGTTAATATACTTCTCATCTCACATAATGTGTTCTTCATTTCTGACTGGTTCCCTTTTATAATTTCCATTTCCATTTCCATTTTTATGTTTTTGATCTCTATTGAACTTCTCACTGAATTCATCTACACTTCCCATAAGTTCATTGAGCATCTTTATAACCAGTGTTTTGAATTTTGTATCTGTTAGATTGCTTGACACCATTATTTCTGGATCTCTGTTCTGCTCATATGGTTTCTGTTTCTTTGTCTTCCCATTCTGGCTGCCTTTCTGTGTCAGTTTCTATGCACTAAGCAAAGCTCCTAAGTCTTCCAGTCTTATTAGTATGGATTTGTGTAGTAGGTGTTCAGTGGCACAGTCCTGAGAGGGGTTCAGCTGGAGGCCAAATTTAGCCCTAACCTGTTTCTCTCCAGGGCTACCTGTTAAGATTCAGCAAGCAATCCAAGATGCTGTTCTTATAGTTGTCTCAAGAAACCACAACAGAAAACGAGGCTGGCTGCCACCAGTGTGGGTCTAGGCGCTGCTCATCAAGGAGCACCTGACTCACTGAGGATATACCTGAACGTGGGTGAGGCTGGGAGTAGGGGGAGGTGGAGTTTAGGGAATCCTCTGAGTGGAGCGACCTCTGTTATCCAGTTTGATGAGGTCTCCGCTATGGGGGCACTGAGTCCATGCACTTGGAGGGAGGAGGGCTCAACAGAGAAACAATAGATACCACTGGCACTTCTGTACAGAGTGAATCTTGCCTCGACCCTCACTCTGACAACTCAGTGTCCCCCTATCAGTCACTGCTCAATGGAACCAGCACTGGTGCTCAAAAGTCCACTCCTGGACATGGCCCTTTAAGTGTCTGTAGCTGCCACTGCCACCGCCACTGCCTGTGTCCCACTCAGCTGCTCAGGCCAGGCAACCTCACTTCCTTGCCCATTTCTACCTTCTGCCATTGCAGGGTGCTTTCTTAAATTTCTCCCTAGTTGTATGGCTTGTTCATCTAGATCTCAGATGATTTTTCCTTGCAGTTTGCTCCTTATTTCTGTCACAACTTTGATTTGGTAGCCAGAGAGGTGAACAGAGCCTTTATCATTGATGCCATTTTCTCTTCTTCCTATTTCTAAATAATTTAAAGTTAGTCCTTTTTCTGGAACCAATAAGAAGAATTAAACATGATTCTAAAGATAGAGTAAATTAAGGCAGTTTTATTATTGTATACCACTATCTTGGTATACATAATCATTTATCTTGGAAAAAGCATATTATTTCTGGAAATAGCAATGTTTTTACTATGTAACAACAAATATTAAAACCTTGTAAGTAAGGTAAATCAATCTTTAAAGGGCAAAGTAATTCTAACACGTAGTATTTTGATGTTTTTGCAAGTATGACGACCTTCACAAGGTTGTCATTGATTGAATTTTACCTGATATTTTTTTCTGGATAACACTATGTTATAATTGCAGTCTATAACGTAGGCACCATATATCTCTTTTTTTTCTTTTTCTTTTTTTTTTTTTGTCAGAATCTGAGAAATATTAGAATGCCTCTTATTTTCAAGTCTCTGGGCTTCAAAAACAAATCTATCTTTGATCTTTTGTTTATAAAAGATCTTTTTCATCCTACTAGTTTCAACATCAAGAATATTTTAAAGAAATGATGATAAAGGTAACACAATAAATACTAAAACACTGTTGTGTATAAAATTGTCTTGAATTGGAAGTTACTATAATAATCATACTGTTTGTTTTTTAAATTATTTTGCTAAATCATTTTTTGCATTATTTTTATTTAGATTTATGGGAATATAAGTGTTGCTTTAATACTTGTTATTAACAGGTAATTTATCCCATTCTATTTAACATTTTTTTCTTTAAGTTTCTCACTAACGTGATAAAGTTTTACTTACATCCAGCCAAGCCCCAACCAGCACGCATGGAGAACAGCCACCAGGCTGAGCCCTGCCTGGTTTCCTGACCCACAGCATCATGAGCAAATAAAATAGTTATTGTTTTAAGCCAAAAAGAAAACAAAAAACAAACAAACAAAAAAAAACAAAAAACCTTCTCCTGAGGAAAGGGTTAGAATGTGTAATAAATACATTAAATGTGTTTTTTAGTTCTTAACTACAACTGACTATAGATTCCTTGGTCTATAACTTTAACAGTAGTCAATATTTTTTAAAGTATCTTCTATTCTTAATGCACTCTTAGAAGTCAAAAAATTGAAGTTCTGTAAGTGAAAAGGAGAAAAAAATTCTTAAAGATAGAAGTGTGTATAAATACATATATTGGACTTAGTGTTGGTAGTGAAGGTAAATTTTTCCTGATAATCTTTTATTTATCTATTCATCTATTTTATTGTTTTGTTGCTGTTGTTTACATTTTCTGAGGTAATAAATGTATTTTTAATTTCTAAAAATTTAATATTTCATGCATTTATAGAATTATTTACAAGATAGTCCAATAGTTCTCAAAGTGTTTCCCACAAGGTTTAAACCATTTTCATAATAATGCTAAAACTCATTTTACTTTTCACTATGTGACATTTGTACTTTTGATGACAAAGCGATGGTAGCTAAAACTGCTGGTACCTCAGTGCAATGGCATCCCATTACACAAATGTTTGTTATAGTTTTCACTGTCGCAAACTCACAATAAATAAAATAATTTTTTCAATTAAAAATATTCTTGAAGAAAAAACCTTTATTAAATCTCAATTCCTAAATATGTGGTTTTATAAAATAGTTTCTGTGACAAAATTATAATAACAATAAGTGAATTAATGAATGAACAAATAAAAAAATATAAGAATGACAAAAAAAAAAAAAAGATTTTCTGCTGCCTACCAAAAAAATACAATGATTATCTTCCAGCAAAGTACATGTGTAAATGTGCTGAACAGGCTTTCATAAAACAACGTTGTTGATAGAAACAAGGCCTGACAGATAAACAACGGTTTTTCACAGTAGGGTAGTTGGCAGACATTTTATTGAAAATAAATGAAGGAAACCTGTTCCTACAAGGAAAATGGTCAAGAGTATTATTCACAATTTAAAATTTGAGTTTTTA
This sequence comes from Pteropus vampyrus, assembly GCF_000151845.1. Taxonomy (NCBI): domain Eukaryota; kingdom Metazoa; phylum Chordata; class Mammalia; order Chiroptera; family Pteropodidae; genus Pteropus; species Pteropus vampyrus. Next base: position 409,071 of record NW_011888858.1, read on the forward strand.
AGCAAAAATTAAAATACTTTAAAACCTGTATTTGCCATTATATTTTTAATTCCTTTTCAATATATAAAGATGTTCTTGATGAAATTCATTATCATGTTAACAGATATAATTACTTTATATTATACAACAAAATTAACTTATTTAGTAGATATAAATAATTTAGTAGGTTAGTATTTTACAATTGGTAAATGCCTGATATAACGTAAAAAATCATGGGTGGGTTAAAAATTGATTCGAAGTGCAAAACAAACCAATGGATTCTACTGAAACTAAGTACAAAAAGTTCATTGTTATGGTTTTAGATTCCACATCACAAATAACCTTTAAAAAACCAATTGCCAAGTTTTGTTTTAATATAAAAGAAGAGTATTCATCCACAATTATCTGAAAAACAATTATAATATCCTTGCATTTATTTTACAATTACATATTTGTGTGAGGCCAGATTTTTTTCATGTACAACCAAAGCATGTGGCAACAGATTGAATGCAGAGTACCCATGAGAATCTAGCTATACTTTGTTGTTCTGAGAGTTCCAACATGTGGATAGGCAGGTCTACACATAGAACCAAGCAATTCTCAGAAACCCATAGGGTGTTGGAGAATTCAACTCAATTCAGACACTATCTACCTTGAGCTGGTGTTATATCAGATTAAGAGGTCAGTCTTACAAGACTGCCACTCCTCATTGCCCCGACTTTAGACACCAGTCTGAAGCTCAGGTTATCACCTGCACTTCTGACCAACCAGCTAGAGATTGGAGGTTTCCACAACCCTATGTTTGAACTTCAGAAGCCAGTTCAAGTTCAGGTTGTTATCTATACTTTTGAATGAGATTCCCACAACCTCCTCCTAGGGTTTAATTTGCTAGAGCACCTCATAGAACTCAGAGAAACATTTTCCTTGTTAGATCACTGGTTTGTTATAAAAAGATATAATTCAGGAACAGCCAGATAGAAGAGATACATTGGGCAAGATGTGGGAAATGGGGTTGGCACTTCCATGCCCTCTCCAGATGTGCTACTCTCCCAGAACCTCCATGTGTTCACCAACCTGAAAACTCTCCAAATCTCATCCTTTTGAATTTTCAAGAAGGCTTCATTATAGGTATGATTGCTTAAATCATTGGACATTG
>NW_011888858.1:412230-424363 GCF_000151845.1 Pteropus vampyrus
TAAAGCAGATGAGGTGATTTCAAAGAAAAAAGTAAGACTGGATGGTTATCCATTTTACATGTTTCTGAGAGATGAAGAAAGGTACATAGTGAGAAATATCATCTGGTACGAGGTGCAAAGTATAATCAATGAATTTGACAAATACAGTATCAGAGGAATGAGTGGAATGCAAGTGATTGAGAAAGTAGTAATGAGTGGAAAATGAACAAGAGAAGGCAGCTATGTTAATTCTACATAAACACCATATAAACAATTGTAGCTTACCAAAACTTATGCTGGTATTGTGGGGGGAAATGCCTCTTTACAAATGAAACTTAAGTGAAGATTTTTTATCTATAGATCTATGATATATCAGCTACTGTATATTCAAACTCCCTTGAAATATAAATAAGAACTTAACATATACAACTGTTTTTTTATTATTCAAATATCATGGTAAAGTTGACAAATGGCTGAAATGTTTCAACAAATATATCAAATTCAATTACTCTTATATCTACAGCACCTTACATATAAAAAGCAAAATACAAAGAGATCATTCTATAATTTTCTTTATTTATTGCTTTTTTAGTTAGAATAAAAATTCATATTGCATCTTTCATTGTTCAGTTTTCTGTACTGTTATGAACATAATCTCATCTGTCCTTATAATACCTTGTGGTCATATTGAAAGAATTATTGACCTTGCTTTAGATAGAACTTATATATTTTTTCCCCAAACAAATCTTTAGTGTACATACATGGATTAACATTCAGTAAACTGAAATTTTCTAACACTATAAAGTTAAGTAAACAGCATTACATTCTCTCTGCAATATCTAACAATGCATGCAGTAAGCATTTTTCATGTATTATTTTATTAAATCCTCAAATAAACTCTTATTATATGAGGAAATTGAGATTTTAAAAGATTGGGAACTTGTTTATATCACATACTTACTAAATAAAGGATCTGGGTTAAGATTTCAAATTTGTTTGAATTCATTCATTCATTCATTCATTCATTCAATAAATATCACTTCCATTCCTATTATAAGTTAATCACCAGTATGGATTCCTGAGATGTATTAATGAATAAAACAAAGAAATATTTCTCACACTGTGCAACTTACTTGCTATGGAGGCAAAATAAGAAAATAAACAATAAACATTAAATAAGTAAATAATACAGTAGGCTAGAACAAGTTGGCAAGTTTTTTCTAAAAGGTCAAATAGTAAATATTTCAGGCTTTGCCAGCCATAAGTTTGCTGTTGTAACTACTCAACTCTGCCATCATAGTTTGAAAGTAGCTATAGACAATACATTCACAGATAAGCATGACCGTGTTCCAATAAAACTTAATTTTCAAAATGGGTGATGAGCTCCAGATTTGGCCCATGAGCTATAGTTTGCCAGCTCTTGTGCCGGAAGATAAGTGCTTGCTCTGTTTTTTTTTGTTGTTGTTGTTGTTTTTGAGTCTATATTTTTCTATTAATCTATATATCAAATACATTAATCACAGGGCCAAACTAACAACAAATGTTTACATCTCCCCTGTAATCCATCTTTCACAGCCAGTGAAAATCATGTTACAAACCTTCTAACCAATCTCTAAGTCCAACCGTCTAACTCTCACACACCAAACCTGTATTTCCTTTGCTCTAAATCACCTAGAGCCACATACCAGACACTAGAGACTATCTCTATAGGCTAGAGCCCACTGACATTATTTAAATTAGCCAGGTCTAAAAGGTTTCTCTTTAGATTAAAGCCCTGAATACAAAATGTGCCCAGTAAGATTAAAAACAACAAAGATGTCAGTGTGGCTTGAGCAAAGTAAAAGAGAGAGAGAGCACACGAGCTGGAGGATATGATAGCAGATCATAAAGGGGTTTATAGGTCAGAGTAAAGATTTTACATTTTACTCTAGAAAAGGGACTAGGAAATGTGTAAAATGATCTGTTTACCTTTTAAATTATGTTTTCTGGCAGCAGAGATAACCAGTTTGAAGGTTCTTGTAGAAACTCAGGCAAGAATGGATGGTAGCTTGGACTAAGCTCATAGCTATGGAGGGAACAGTAAAAAGAGATCAGGTTCTAGATATATTTGAAGTTAGAAATGACAAGATGTCCTGACCAAGTCCCCATGTTCTTGTTTACTACATACTACTGAATTGATATCCATCTCTTTTGTTATTTTTTCCATTGAAATTATAGTGTTTATATCCATTAATTCACTCATTCAACTAGAAATTACATACTAGTTATGAGCTAAATACATTCTTAGTTTCTGAGACAGTAAAACCTTATCCTTGGTTTTAAATGACATCCTAATGTACCCATAGATTTTATATCTATGGTATGATTGCTTAAATCATTGGACATTGACCATTGAACTTCATCTCCACCTGCTCTCTCCTCCCTAGAGTTGGGGGTTGGGAGATGAGACTAAAAGTTGCAACCCTCTACTCATTTGATTGGCTCCACTGGCAATGGCCCCATCTTTAGGTGGTTTCCAAAGTCACCTCATTAACATAATAAATAAAGATTTTCTGCTGCCTACCAAAAAAGTACAATGATTATCTTCTAGCAAAGCATTTTATCACTCCAAAAACTTAGGAAGTTCCAAGGGTTTAAAGAGTTCTGTGCCAGAAATGGGAATGAAGACAAAATGTGTATTTCTTCTTCTAAATCACAACAGTATAACCTGTATCCTTTTAAACCATACTTTAAAGAGATTTGCAAAAATATAAATCAGTGTCATTCTCCTCACATAGTTTTGTTTGGTAATGTTAAGTGAATATTTTAATATTTTAAGTATTTTCTCATTTTTAATATCTAATGGACACATAAAACTCACATAAACAAAAGTGCTTCACAGTTCCCGATTTTTTAAAAAGTATAAAGTTCTCTTCAAAACGTTTGAGAATTTTTTGAAGTTTGAGAATCTCTGTACTATATATTTGTTGAAAGAATATGAACAAAGTGGACACCTCAATAGCAATCTTCTTAGTAGTAGTGGTGAGGGAACTCTATATTAAATCTAAATTTAAATGTAAATATCTAAATCTAATTCAAAGTCTATATCTAACTTGAAATACAATCTGAATCAAAAGCTAAATTAAATTTAAACGACATATATATGAATACCTAAATTGAATCTATATCAAAGTAATAAGGGGTTTTCTTAGACAAACAGAACAGAGAGATTACAAGGACGAAGGATTAGAATATTCATCTAACGTCTGCCCAAAATTATCCCACATCTCTGTGTATGAAAAAGACCAAGCTTGGGTGTTGTGATAACGAAGAGGAATTTTAGTAATCCAATGGACAGATGATGATAGCATGGGCTGAAACAGTAGCAACAGAGAGAGAGAGAAGTAAACAGCTTTAAGAAGTATCTACCTAAAATGACTCAGCAGTACTTTATAATTAATTCTAAGTAGTTATAGAGTGAGAGAGAACTGTCTAAGATGTCTTCTAATTTGCTTGCTTGGAAGACCAAAAATGAATGGTGTCATTTATTGAAATAAAAATATAGATGAAGGGGCAGCCTTGAGTGGCAAGATAATATCAATTTAGAAATTATAACTTTCAAGAGGAAATGCTCATCTATTTCTACATAAATATTTAAATAAGTGCTTAGAGCTAAGGAAACAAGTTACAAAAGGAGCAATAGATTTTAGTCATTAGAACACTGATGGTTACTGAAACCATGGGAATAAATTAAAAGTAAGGGGTTAGAAGATGTAAACCAGAAACCTGTGAGATGTGCAGAGAAAAGGACAGCATTTTAGGAGAGTAAGAGGCAAAAGTAATTTAATTAAAGCAGATGAGGTGATTTCAAAGAAAAAAGTAAGACTGGATGGTTATCCATTTTACATGTTTCTGAGAGATGAAGAAAGGTACATAGTGAGAAATATCATCTGGTACGAGGTGCAAAGTATAATCAATGAATTTGACAAATACAGTATCAGAGGAATGAGTGGAATGCAAGTGATTGAGAAAGTAGTAATGAGTGGAAAATGAACAAGAGAAGGCAGCTATGTTAATTCTACATAAACACCATATAAACAATTGTAGCTTACCAAAACTTATGCTGGTATTGTGGGGGGAAATGCCTCTTTACAAATGAAACTTAAGTGAAGATTTTTTATCTATAGATCTATGATATATCAGCTACTGTATATTCAAACTCCCTTGAAATATAAATAAGAACTTAACATATACAACTGTTTTTTTATTATTCAAATATCATGGTAAAGTTGACAAATGGCTGAAATGTTTCAACAAATATATCAAATTCAATTACTCTTATATCTACAGCACCTTACATATAAAAAGCAAAATACAAAGAGATCATTCTATAATTTTCTTTATTTATTGCTTTTTTAGTTAGAATAAAAATTCATATTGCATCTTTCATTGTTCAGTTTTCTGTACTGTTATGAACATAATCTTATCTGTCCTTATAATACCTTGTGGTCATATTGAAAGAATTATTGACCTTGCTTTAGATAGAACTTATATATTTTTTCCCAAAACAAATCTTTAGTGTACATACATGGATTAACATTCAGTAAACTGAAATTTTCTAACACTATAAAGTTACGTAAACAGCATTACATTCTCTCTGCAATATCTAACAATGCATGCAGTAAGCATTTTTCATGTATTATTTTATTAAATCCTCAAATAAACTCTTATTATATGAGGAAATTGAGATTTTAAAAGATTGGGAACTTGTTTATATCACATACTTACTAAATAAAGGATCTGGGTTAAGATTTCAAATTTGTTTGAATTCATTCATTCATTCATTCATTCATTCAATAAATATCACTTCCATTCCTATTATAAGTTAATCACCAGTATGGATTCCTGAGATGTATTAATGAATAAAACAAAGAAATATTTCTCACACTGTGCAACTTACTTGCTATGGAGGCAAAATAAGAAAACAAACAATAAACATTAAATAAGTAAATAATACAGTAGGCTAGAACAAGTTGGCAAGTTTTTTCTAAAAGGTCAAATAGTAAATATTTCAGGCTTTGCCAGCCATAAGTTTGCTGTTGTAACTACTCAACTCTGCCATCATAGTTTGAAAGTAGCTATAGACAATACATTCACAGATAAGCATGACCGTGTTCCAATAAAACTTAATTTTCAAAATGGGTGATGAGCTCCAGATTTGGCCCATGAGCTATAGTTTGCCAGCTCTTGTGCCGGAAGATAAGTGCTTGCTCTGTTTTTTTTTTTTGTTGTTGTTGTTTTTGAGTCTATATTTTTCTATTAATCTATATATCATATACATTAATCACAGGGCCAAACTAACAACAAATGTTTACATCTCCCCTGTAATCCATCTTTCACAGCCAGTGAAAATCATGTTACAAACCTTCTAACCAATCTCTAAGTCCAACCGTCTAACTCTCACACACCAAACCTGTATTTCCTTTGTTCTAAATCACCTAGAGCCACATACCAGACACTAGAGACTATCTCTATAGGCTAGAGCCCACTGACATTATTTAAATTAGCCAGGTCTAAAAGGTTTCTCTTTAGATTAAAGCCCTGAATACAAAATGTGCCCAGTAAGATTAAAAACAACAAAGATGTCAGTGTGGCTTGAGCAAAGTAAAAGAGAGAGCGAGCACACGAGCTGGAGGATATGACAGCAGATCATAAAGGGGTTTATAGGTCAGAGTAAAGATTTTACATTTTACTCTAGAAAAGAGACTAGGAAATGTGTAAAATGATCTGTTTACCTTTTAAATTATGTTTTCTGGCAGCAGAGATAACCAGTTTGAAGGTTCTTGTAGAAACTCAGGCAAGAATGGATGGTAGCTTGGACTAAGCTCATAGCTATGGAGGGAACAGTAAAAAGAGATCAGGTTCTAGATATATTTGAAGTTAGAAATGACAAGATGTCCTGACCAAGTCCCCATGTTCTTGTTTACTACATACTACTGAATTGATATCCATCTCTTTTGTTATTTTTTCCATTGAAATTATAGTGTTTATATCCATTAATTCACTCATTCAACTAGAAATTACATACTAGTTATGAGCTAAATACATTCTTAGTTTCTGAGACAGTAAAACCTTATCCTTGGTTTTAAATGACATCCTAATGTACCCATAGATTTTATATATATATAATATATATATTACATATATATATATATATATATATATAAACATCTATATTATCTTGATAGAGATTAAAACAGGGATAGAGATAGAGATACCTTTATATAGATATAGGTCTAGGTATAGGCATAAGTGTAAGTACAGGTAAGGATAAAGTTAGAGGTAAAAGTAGAAGTGATGATAGAGGTAGATAGAGATGATAGAGATTAAAGATGGAGACAGAGAAAGTGATGATAGATATAGAAATTGATAATAGCAATGCAAAACTAGCTGTGATAGTGGTGTGATAGAGGTATGACTCTGATATGTTGAAGGCGAAAATGCATACTTTATAGTTGCCATTCCCACCCAGGTATGTGGAGACAGGATATACTTTATCTAGAGAAAGACATGAGCTGAAATTTTAAAACAGACAACTGGGAGGTAACAGTAGAACAAGGTGGGGAAGGGAAGAGAAAGAGGACTATGAGTTGATGAGAAGATATGGTAAGTCATAGGATCAACATGATCAAAAGTACTGAAGCAAGAAACAACCTGAAAGGAAGCCAAAGATAAATCCAGAGATAAGCAAGAGTCAAATTTTGGAGAAACTTGTAGAATTCACTCAGTTTAGATTTATCCTTTAGTTATTTACAGAACCAATGAAGTTTCAAGTAGAGAATTAAAAAAAAAGAAATAAGAATTGCATTTATAAAAAGGTTTTTTTAGCAGCCAGCAGTATACAGATAGGATTGGGTAAGAAGTTGCAGAGAAGTGCACAGCGAAATATACAGTGGATTCTTTTTTAAAACAAATTAGTCTAGAATGACAACTATATATGTAAACAAATAATTACAAAGAACATGGTAAGTACTGGATATTTCAGATGATCAGTGTTTTTCATAAAGAATATTATAGAAGAATATTATAGAAGTAAAGTTTTATGTATATGTGCATATATATACATATGCACAAAAATGCACACATGCAAATGTACACACACATATGGATTTTCCACTAAGGTGCAGTATTTCCAAGAAATAAAATAGAAAACCTTGTAATCTGCCCTTAATTATAACTTTTTAGTTAATAAAATATTTGTACATTTATTTGAGAATAAGAACTTAAACTGCCAATGAATTTTTTTAAATGACAGATGGATTTATGATTTAGGTTGTACTGATGTAATGAAAACACTGGCTAAGATGACCAATATGGCGTTTGTCAGAAACATAATTACTTTAAAGTCAAACAGATTGATTGTATAGTGATTGCTCATTTACAGAATATGAAAATAAAGAAACAATCCACATGTAGATAGTGGCAAAAATTGCAGAACCACTGGCTTTCACATATTTCTACTTATCTAATGAATCAATTTTTGTGACAAACGGATTTGTCACAGAGCCATAATTTTGAACAAGCCACAAAATCTGGGCTCAGTCATGGTTAAATTTGATATTATTTATTTGTGTCCACATGGAAAATTAAGATTATCTAAGTGATAAATGAATTTCAAATAACATCTTCTTAGATAGACTTACATTCCTCTAATATTTTTTTTTTCTACTCTGTCCTTGCAAAAGCAAGACGTTTGGGTTCCAGGAGAGAAAATTAGAGATGTTATCCAGAATTTATCAATTCAAGTGTTCAGATTCTTCTTAAAGTAACATTTTTGATCTAGAATGAGAATATATATATTTTCTATTTGCCGACATCTTTGATCTTTCTCCTTCTATAGACTTTCCTGAATACTGCTTTAATATCATGTATCCACTTATGAAATAACATGTTACTTAGTTCTTACTATGTTCCAGACACTTTTATAGTCACTAAGCATACAATGATAAAAAAAAATATAAAATGACAAATTAAATACTTACAAGTTTTCTAGTGACAGGTAAGAAAAAAACTAACTAATTACTTCATAGAAGCATAAGAATAGTTGGTAACATAAATATTTTAGAGGATTTTTATCCTTTTCCTATACCTTACATGTTGATGTTTCCCATTTTTGTTTATCTTCATTTTTTACTTTATACACTTCTTCCCAGAGAATGTTATTCAGGGACTAAGGCTTTAATAGCTAAATGTATAATTTTTTTCTACTAAATCTGTATTTGAATCATCATACTGCCTACTGAATATCACTATCATTAGAGAATTCAAATTTTTCCCTTTAAAAATAAAATTAAATCTGTACCCTGCTCCATTTCTATCTCTTCACTTCCCCTTAACTCATCAGCAGCAACCAAATCTGATCCTTCTCTAATTTTTATCATAATGAATGACATTGTTATCTATCTAATGGTTCAAGTCAGAAATCTGGAAGTCATTTTGTACACTTTCATCTTCCTGCCACCCTTTATTTTTATCCCTTCCAAATGCAATCAATTACCTAAGCTTTTTCAATTCAATCACAATATTTCTATTGTTATTTTTCACTTACACTTATTTTAGCCTAGTTTGATTCTATTATTTTCTTTCATATACTGCAGAAATTCCAAGTCTACTTTTTTTAAGTAGTCCATAATTATCATTTTAAAGAAATCACACTTTACCAGCTTGACCTCTATTCAAAACTTCCAACAGTTTCACATTGCAAATAGAAAAGAAACCTTAATCTCTAAAAACACAGTCATGTGATCATGATCTGTCTGCTACATCCCTGCCCATTGTCATCCTCTGCCACTTCATGGCTTAGAGTTTATGCTTGAGCAATAGTGTAATCTTTGTGTATGTGATGTGCACTGACTTTGTGTTTGCTATTTTTTTCTCCCTGGAAGAAACTTGTCCGTCTTCTGACAAGAGGATTTCAACTTCTCTTTTAAGAATCACCAGAAATGTCACTTCTGCTTTTATGCTTTCTTTTATTTACTCCCTCTAGTGGACTTTGGTGCTCTTTTTTTCCTGTTTCCAAAGCTCCTAGCATATAACTGTGATAATATTATGCTGTAATATATACTGTAAGTGTCTCGATAGTAAGTGCCTTCTCTCTTCCTATAAATTCTCAAACCCCAACTAAAATAAAAAAGGGAGGTACTTATTATAAAGCACAAAACTAATTGAAAGAATAAATAAAATCTTCAATGTGATTGGTTTCATTTATGTATAGATACAATTTCTAGGTTTCTTGTCTTTGTGTAATTCATGTCAGGACTCAGCAGCATAACACAAGCCTATGTGTACTTGGCACATGGTAGGCTCTCAGTAAGTGTTTGTTGGAAAGCAGTAAGTCAGAGTCCAGGCTCTTCCATTGACTAAGTATGCAAGTTTTAGTTAGTCATTCATTTTTCTCAAGCCCCATTTTCTCATTTGTAAAATGGAGATGGTTATATTTGCCATGCTGACTTCTAATGATTGTTGCATGATTGAAATGAAATAACAAATACAAAAATATTTAGAAAATAATAACTTTGTACATGTGTTATTTAAAACACTGCTGTTGATGTATTAGTCTTTAAAGAGAACTATATCTGAAAAATCCTGAAGTTACTGGTCTCCAGCCTAATGTAGTGTCTCCAGACAAATCAGATTCCTTTGATGTTACAAATCGATGTCTTACAAAAGCTAGAATAAGAAAAAATACCTCCTACTAGAATTTAAAATCACATGAATTAAGACCTTATCTTGTAACAGTGGAAAGGCCAGCTCCCAAATAAAATAGAGCCTTTGTTTGTGCCATAAATCTATATAGCTATATCTCAATGAAGGGCGGATAATTGAAAACATATAATGTTCAAATGTGTTATTTTTTATTCTCTTTTATCTAAGAAATGTTCTTTCTAAGAAGTCCCATTAATCAATGAAAATCATTCTTAAGGGTACTGAATTTTTATTTCAAATTAGCACCCCCTACACACACAAACGCAGTTTACTAAAGATAATGACTTTCATCATTTACTATGATAATACTTACTAGATTTTTACTAGTATGTATCAACCAAAATACAATATATTATATTGAGTGCAAATTATAGATTAGATTTAATTTACATAGAGATATTTTCTTAATTTATTTGTCATTCATCAGTTATATCCTTATGAAATCCTATATTTTATTGTACTAAAATGGAAGTTATTTTCAAAAATAAAGTTCCAGAAGATGATAGTCAATTAATAGTGGAAATTGAAATTAAAATCCTCCAATTTTTTAAGCTACATTAAGTCCCTAAACATTTTTTAAGTCACGACCTAACAGTTCTTTCTTAACTACAATGTCTTCAAAATAACATTATCTGCATGTCCCTAATTAGAAATGGCAGTTAATAAAAACACTTTATAAAATGTCTTCAAATACCAATTTATTCTAGTGTTATATTTCAATAACCTGAACCAAGCAAAGATTTTGTCTGCACAAAAGTTAGTGTTGACTATCATGATAAGCAGCTGAAAAATACATATAAGCTATATGAACCCGGCAGAATCCATCTGGTGAACCATCTGTGTGAGGACTCACAAAAATTATACTCCATCTGTTGTTTCATTTTTGCTAAGATTGCCAATCTTGTCCTCACTCCATTATCTAACTATTTTCCTTCCCTGCAGACCTCGTCTGTATATTTGCTTTTATTCCCCATTGGCACCATATATCTAATTTCTAAAATACTCTCTTCTTTTTTGAAAGGATTTAATTTATGCAACTAAGAATCCTCTAGGGAAATAAAATAACTGAAAAGAATTGCAGAAATATTAGTGTTGTTAGAAAAGTAGTGTTTTATTACAAACACCAATTTCTGTATGATGAAGCCTACATATATAACTTCCTGTCAAATTAACTAATTTCAATTTCTATATAATGTTGAAAATATAGTGCTTATCTGATTATCTCTCCCCTTTCTAATTTACTCTCCATTCTACTTCTTACTATTATTTTCTAAAACATTCATATTGTCCTACTTTCTTCAATAAACACCTAGGAATGGCTTATATCTCCCAAAATAAGTTCCTTTAAGATTTTAGCTAAAATTCTCATATCTTTGCCAAAGCTTTCTTAACGACACCTTGTGATCATTGTAGGCAGTCTTTACCAATAATACTCTCTTAGCACTTGTTCCATCTTGTTCTGTCTTATCCTGGTTCCTGTGTTTCCATTTATTTCTATTTTTATGATTTTTCTGGCTCTATATTTTGTATTCACAAATGGATATTAAGCCTCTTGAGAGCTAGAACATCACCCATTAGTTTTGCTTCTTCAATACCTACACAAATAGCTCTGAGCTCCATTCATTTAAAATACTTTTGTTTAAAGTATAAATACTTAAATAAATAACATACTGTGATTCTATTACAGTAGAGATAAACATTAAAATAAAAAGTTATGTTGTCTTTGAAGAAACTTCAAAATCTGTGTCCACAGACACCCACCAGGAAGGAGATGCTCTCAGAAAAGCAGACTGCCTGTCTTTGACCATGGCTTCAGAACAAACAACAGCTGCATTTGCTGTTGACTTCTTGAAACGACAGCATGATTATCATACCTCCTCAGAGTTAGTCTTTGTTCAACTCTGTAGAGCTGAAATTACATATGGAGAGTTCTCAAGTTTAAGATGTATTTTCATGATGTCAGACCACATCTGAAACCAAAGAGCTTAAGAAAAAACTGTAACAGTTGATCTTTAACTATGTTTATGTCTGTCTTTTTTTTTCTGTACCTAAAACAGTATAACTTTGTTTATATATCTATTTACATAGAGTATAAATGCATAAATAAAAATATATATCTATATAGACGTGAATATATCTTATAAAATGGTACAGGAGACAGAACAAATAAGCATAGTTATGAAAAATGCTGACCTGTATTTGTAAGTGGAATAAAACTCCACACATTCAAAGAACTGAAAGGAATGACCACATGCACTCAAGAGGAAAATGAATCAACAGTTTTATGTGTTTAATTGTGAAACAGTGCCCAAATAATTTACAAAATATGCACATGCCTTGAGAATTAGGGAGAGACATATCAAATAGTTACAGTGAAATCATAGTCTTTATGAAGTGCAAGAACTTTTAA
>NW_011888858.1:427020-433065 GCF_000151845.1 Pteropus vampyrus
GTATAAAGCGTTTTACTTACTGTTCGTTTTAGTGTAGCTCAGACATTTGTAAAAGATTAGAATCATAAAAAAAACTAGACTGTAACCAATTTATTATATTTGAATATTAAACATTCATTTTTATGCATGTGAAGTCATCTTTCATTGACTCACTTTCACCTTTTTTTTTTTAGAATGTGTTAAGACATATTATTAGCAAAGTAAGGACATCGTCTCATCCTTGTTTCCAAAGAAAATTAAAGCACATACTTGTAAGCTGCATTTGTATTCTACACCTTTTACATTCAAAGTGTTAAGGGGTTCTTTCTAGATTTTTAAGTTAGGAAAATTAAGACCTAAAATAAGACAGATTTGAGAGGTCAACCATATAATGTTATCATATTCTCACATTGAAAAATGGACTATTAAACTGACACTTTGTAAAAAAAAAAAAAAAAAAAGCTCAATACAGCTGGTGTATCTATTTTGTAATTTATTTGGAAGTACTTTTAGAATTAGTTTCCATGCTTTAATGGTGGTTTAAAAGCTTAAGCCTGTCAGGGAAGGGTAGTACAATGCCATATAATTGTTAGATGAATCAGCATTGTCAATGACTTTATTTGAACTTTATTGATTCGCTTTATATTAGGTGATACTCTGGTACACATAATGTATTTAGCTGTCAAATTGCAGTAGCTCCCAAGTAACTAGATTTCATAGTAAATCTACCTCATGGTTTGAGGGAGAGTAAAAATGTGGTGGAAGAGGTAACTGCAATAATTATAAGGTCATTAATTCATATCTATTCTATCTCTTTACGTTATTCTGATACCTAGACATTTTCATAAGTAGATTTCTAGATCTTCTCAATAAGAGACATAGATCATTCAACTCCCTCCCAATCTCATTTCCAATTAAGGGTGTTAGAAGTCAAGAGCTTGTTTAAAGTACAAAGTATACTGGTTAATTGTTTATTATGTGTCAAGCTATATAGATACAACAGTGATTTAAAAATTCTACCAGTACATGAAGAAATTATAGAATGATGAGAAAAAGACATACAAGCACATAAATATAAGGACACGTAAAAATGAAGTAAAAGAGTTCTAACAAAATGTTGTGAGAAAAATAGTAAAGAGAGTTACTTTTCAAATTGAAAAGCTCTAATATAAGTTCTCAGAAAAGTACCCAGCACACTGTAGATGGTCAATAAAGTTTAAATAATAATACTATTATTATTAAGCATATCATTACAATAATAGTTTATGCTTATAATACCTGGATTGCAGATATCAATTGATTGCTATTAAAAACATTATTTTCATCAATTAAAGATTTAAGAAATGATTTCTTAGATAAATAGTCTTCTATGACTGTTATATATACTACATAAAGTTGTTGTTTCTACTGAGAAAAAAGGTAACAAACTATTTTTATCTTTCTTTCTAATAATTTGTAAATCTATATACTTATAGTTTTTGAATGTACCAATGATTCTATTGCTTTATTCTGAAAAATATAAAAGGATTTAAAAAAATGAAATATTTATTCTTTAAAGAACTTATTTTAGACAACAATGAAGATTAATTTTTGCCTGTATGATTACATGAAACTTGTATACAGCTTATAAAATGCTAGCCAAGATTTCTTTCATACAGCAAAACACTCATCATTCTGAGATATTCAAGAATGGTCTTTCTGAGACAATAATCCATTTATTTGTTTAACAATTTTTTACCGAACACTCACTATGTTTCAAACACTCTTCTAGGTGTCTAAGTATGAAAAAGACAAAAATCTATGTCTTATAGACATGTTTTAGTTGAAGGAGACAAAAAAAAGTGTAATGAATAGTTAATTCTATGGTATGCTGGCGAGATATAGGTACTACAATATAAAAGAAAATAGTGCGGAATAAGGAATATGAAATATTGGAGATGCAATGGCATGATTATAAATAGAATAGTCAAAGTAAGTTTCACTGAGAAAGTGAAATCTAAGCCAAGATTTTGAAGGCAATGAGAAAGATGGAATGGTAGAAAGTAGTTCCAGAAAGAGGGAAACAGAGAATACTCTATGTGAGATGATTGCTAAAGAGTAATGAAGTCAGTTTGTTAGGAGCAGAGTCAGTAAGGAAGAGTAGTAGAAGAGGAGGTAGGATAAGAGAGGCCAGATCATATAGTACCTTACAAAACATCACTTGAAGTTTGGCTTTTACTAAGTGTGAATGAAGAAGCCATTGAGAAATTATTGGTTTAATTTCTGGAAAGATGGAATTCTCATCAACAGTGATTAAAAGGTTTGTGGAGAAGCAGAGTTTTGAAAGTAGAGGAAGAGTTTATGAAAATGTGTTTGAGATGTCTATCAGACGACCAAGTTGAGATGTTAAAGTAGCCAGATATATGTCTAGAGATGAGGAAAGTGGTATATCTTAGAGATAAACATTTGAGAACAAGTATATAGTATTTATAGATGTTAGAGTGGATGAAATCAACAAAGACATGAATATAAGTCGGGATGCTAGTAAACAGAGAGAGTCCTGGTTCACTCTGACACTAAAGGATCAAGGAGGGAAAACCAAAAAAAAAAAAAAAAAAGAGCAATTTGGGAAGTTAGACAAACTGAAATTTAAGTGAAGAAAAAAAAGTGATTAATCAATATGCCATATGCTGTAGTTTTCTATTACAGTGAGGACCAAGAAATGACTTTATGTCTATCAGCCTGAAAGTCACTGGTCAAATTGATAAGACTAGTTTAAAAAGGAGATAGATAATTAAATTAAGTAGGTTTAAAAGAAGAAAAATTTAGGACAGTAAGTAGAGGAAACTCTTTCAAAGAATATTATTGCAAATATGAGCATAAATATGAAGAAATAATGAAAATGAATGAGACTTAAGATAATTATTTTAATTAGGGTTAGGGTTAGGGTTAAGGTTAGGGTTTAGAGTTAGAGTTAAGGGTATGAGTACAGGTAGGGTTAGGGTTAGGGTAAAATAAAAAGATAATTTTTTTAAGATGGGAAAAATAATAGTATGTTTTCTGCTAATAGAATTAATCCAGAGAGAGGAAAGAGATGATGATTGTAAAGAGGAAAGAATTGATGGAGAGTTGACCTTAAGTTGACTAGCGTGAACAGGAACTAGTAAAAAATTGAAGGCTTAGCTTGAGATTGAAGCAAGGAGACTTTATTCACTACCAGCAGGAAAAAATGCCAAGTGAATAGATACAGATAATAGCAGGCAAATAAATATTAATGTGGAGATCTGTGAGTATTTTTTACTTGCTTTAAGTTCTTTAACCAAATAAAAAATCAGTTCAACAGCTGAGCTTAAAGATGAGGGGGATACATTGAAGCTTGAGAGAAGACAAGATATATAATATTCCACTAGAAGAGTAGAGGGCTAAGAGTAGAGGGTAATTGGATGAGAGAAATTTACTATTATTGCCAGGCAAAATTAAGAACATAGGATTAATGGTAATTAAATGAAAAAGCAACCAAAGTGTCCATAAGTAAAGATGAAATACTGCCATTTTCAACAACATGGATGGAGCTTGAGATAATCATGCTAAGAGAAATAAGTAAGACAAAAAAAAATTGAAAACCACATAATATCACTCATATGTGGGATGTAAAAATAAAAGCAACAAACAAACATGACAAACAAACAAAGACTCATGGACACAGACAGTGGACTAGTGTTTACCAGAGGAAGGGAGGGAAGAGGGAAGTAGATAGAGATAAAAGGTATCAAATATTTGGTGATGGAAGGAAATCTAACTTTCGGTGGTGAACACACAATGCAATATATATATGACATACTGTTAAATCGTACACTTGAAACTTATTTAACTTTATTAATCAGTGTCACCCCAATAATTTTTAATAAAAAAAAAAGAGAGTTGTCTCAAATATGGTGCTTATGAATACAGAAGTTCTCAAAAAAAGCCATTGTAGAGGGTGAGGGGAGTGTTGGTCTTATATGGCAGAAATTTCCCAATTAAAGAGAGACCTTAGTCCAGATTGGGAATTAATTAGAATTTGGTTCATATTCAAAAATTATTTTGGGGTCTTGGTGATATTATCACTGTGGCCACTGCTGATCATATTTAGAGCACTGAATATATGCCAGGTGCTGAAGTGAGCTTTTGATTTTTACTTTATTTACTCTTCACAATAAAATTACAAAACAAAAACAAATATATCTAATTTTAGATAAGTAAATCAACATTTAAAGGAATGCAGTAACTTGCCTAAAGCTCAAGCTTGCAAGATATTGGCATAAGATCCAGATCCATGCAGTTATATACTCTCTATCTTCTCAGCTTCTTCTTGAAGGATAAATTTTCATTTTACAAATATCTTCTTTCAGAAACCCATTAAGGATCTGATTCCCTTCAATTAGTTCAAAGCCACCCAAAACTTGCTTACGCTAAAGTAAGTATTCAGTGCTTTGAATCCTGTAAATGCCCTATTTTGTAGAGATGTAATTCAACTGTAATTATTTATAATTTTAAGTATTACTACTGAATAATTTGAGAATACATCCAAATTTATATAAACATCTTAAGAGCTTTATTAAGAAACAGAAAGAGGAGAACCTGGAGAAAAACAAACAAACAAACAATAAAATATTGGCAGTGGTTTTCTCTAATTGTGGATCATGGGTGACTACTACTTTTTTATTAAACTTTTCTACACTTAAAAAAGAAAAAAAGAACTTTAATCATATCCCCTCTTGGTAAACATCTTCTCAATCTGAAAATCCTGTCTCTCTCTCTCCCCTTCCTATTTGTTTTTTTTCTAGGACAGGTTATAACCTGACATTTCCTAATCTATTTCTTGCTGACCTTCTAACCTCCAGCATATCCCTTCCATCCTCCATTCCTTAGAGACCCTTCCTTGAAGATCAATTTTCATATACTTCACTTTGTAGATTTCTTGATACAACTTTCAGAAATAATAGTTCACAGCTCCTTTATCCTTCAATTTTCATATACTTCACTTTGTAGATTTCTTGATACAACTTGCAGAAATAATAGTTCACAGCTCCTTTTCCTTCCTTTGTTATCATCCCTATGACCCAGCTAATATCCTAAATTCTAGTTTTAGCTACCACTCTAGCTGCCTTATTTGTAGACATTTACATTTACTCTAAGTAGTAATTTATTTAGCATCTACCCTATGTCAGGTAGTACGGTGAATAAAAACACATGCTCCAAGATTACCAAACCACATATATTTTAACTAATGAAAGCCAAGAGATAAGAAAGTCACCTGGATTTGGGCTTACAATAGAGTTTTATGTTCTAAATTCAGCAAATGGTGTCAAAAACAAATAAATAAGTAAATCTAAAAATTTATAGTCGACATTATTTTTAAAAGGATATGAATTATCTAATAAGTCTACACACAGATTTTTTTTTCAGCATTAACTCTCTCTTCAGTTGAACACCAGAATGACTTAATTTAAGGGTCAAACAGTATAAAAAATATGTACATTTATTACAGACAAAATACCATCCACTGTATTTTATCTTAATTATTTATTTATTTACAACTAGAGCCAAATTAAATTTATCTATGTTGAATGTACTAATGATGCTATCATACTGTAATTGTATATCTGTAGGCACCATAAAAATTAAATACCTAAGAAGCTCTAGACTTTGGTTACTATCTGACAGTTACAAAAGCTAGTGTTCTGATTTCAGTCGCATGCTTGACCAGATGTCCAAATTCGTCTAATTTTATTTAGTGTCAAGATGACGATATCTGTTTTGATTACTTCATAAGATGTTAATGTCCTCTACAATTGTTAGGTATTATCATGTTCTATGATGAATTTCATATTATCAGAAACAAACTTCTTTTGGTTTTATTTTATTTTGTTTTTAACCTTCTGCATAGATGTGAGGAATGTTTATGAATGGCACAGAACTCATTCATGGAATGGGAAGATAATTGCTTAGGATCAGGTTGATCAGCATAGTATAAAAATGTTGTCTCATATATAAAAATTAATTGTATTTGAACATGTGCTAGTAAAGTTACTGAAAAGTGTAATC
>NW_011888858.1:433115-441600 GCF_000151845.1 Pteropus vampyrus
AAAATCCTGTCTCTCTCTCTCCCCTTCCTATTTGTTTTTTTTCTAGGACAGGTTATAACCTGACATTTCCTAATCTATTTCTTGCTGACCTTCTAACCTCCAGCATATCCCTTCCATCCTCCATTCCTTAGAGACCCTTCCTTGAAGATCAATTTTCATATACTTCACTTTGTAGATTTCTTGATACAACTTTCAGAAATAATAGTTCACAGCTCCTTTATCCTTCAATTTTCATATACTTCACTTTGTAGATTTCTTGATACAACTTGCAGAAATAATAGTTCACAGCTCCTTTTCCTTCCTTTGTTATCATCCCTATGACCCAGCTAATATCCTAAATTCTAGTTTTAGCTACCACTCTAGCTGCCTTATTTGTAGACATTTACATTTACCCTAAGTAGTAATTTATTTAGCATCTACCCTATGTCAGGTAGTACGGGTGAATAAAAACACACGCTCCAAGATTACCAAACCACATATATTTTAACTAATGAAAGCCAAGAGATAAGAAAGTCACCTGGATTTGGGCTTACAATAGAGTTTTATGTTCTAAATTCAGCAAATGGTGTCAAAAACAAATAAATAAGTAAATCTAAAAATTTATAGTCGACATTATTTTTAAAAGGATATGAATTATCTAATAAGTCTACACACAGATTTTTTTTTCAGCATTAACTCTCTCTTCAGTTGAACACCAGAATGACTTAATTTAAGGGTCAAACAGTATAAAAAATATGTACATTTATTACAGACAAAATACCATCCATTGTATTTTATCTTAATTATTTATTTATTTACAACTAGAGCCAAATTAAATTTATCTATGTTGAATGTACTAATGATGCTATCATACTGTAATTGTATATCTGTAGGCACTATAAAAATTAAATACCTAAGAAGCTCTAGACTTTGGTTACTATCTGACAGTTACAAAAGCTAGTGTTCTGATTTCAGTCGCATGCTTGACCAGATGTCCAAATTCGTCTAATTTTATTTAGTGTCAAGATGACGATATCTGTTTTGATTACTTCATAAGATGTTAATGTCCTCTACAATTGTTAGGTATTATCATGTTCTATGATGAATTTCATATTATCAGAAACAAACTTCTTTTGGTTTTATTTTATTTTGTTTTTAACCTTCTGCATAGATGTGAGGAATGTTTATGAATGGCACAGAACTCATTCATGGAATGGGAAGATAATTGCTTAGGATCAGGTTGATCAGCATAGTATAAAAATGTTGTCTCATATATAAAAATTAATTGTATTTGAACATGTGCTAGTAAAGTTACTGAAAAGTGTAATCAGCCAATTTAAACTATTGTTCTTAATCCCTGATATCATCTTACCCTTTATACCACTGTTTAATAGAAAGAGACTTGGATGTCAATAAAGGTGTCACCATAATCAATGATTCCCATGAAATGCTTGCTGTCATACCAGCTGCCTAATCTAGTATTAACCCATGGACAATTTCTTCAAAGAAAAATGATAACATAAATATTTAATTAAATTTAGACGTTAGTACTTCTTAGCATGTCAATTATAAATTACAGAAGCCAATTAATGACTTTTCCAAAATAAAGTCAGTTTTCAATGAAGCTTTCACAGTATTTGGAATAAAGCATGATCTTTTTACTATAAGTAATATTTCGTCTTGGAAAATGATGCCCTAAGACATCACTGATAACTAAGTTATTCAGTAAGTATGAAAATGTTTTTTGCAAACTTTTCCTATGTTTTGAACCTCTTTTAGAACTCATATTCTTCCTACCATTCCCCCCTCAACATAAACTCAGGTAATGAACTAAAATGCACTCACATTAAATTATAAATATTTAAAAAGCTACATTATTCCTATTGAATTGCTTTAAGCTCAAAGAATTAAGCAAAATAAATGAATATCTAAATGTAGGACTTCATTTACTGTGCTAAGCAAAAGACCAACCTTTGTTGACTGTCTGAAGCTTGCCAATGCTTCTCTGCTAGAGAGAGTGTTTGTCATAGCAAACGTATACAGCAAGCCAGTAACATTCGGTGGTGCACTAAAGTTTGCTGATATTGGATATTTTTAAATAAAACTAATTGAATAAATAATGGAATGTATAACCTATATGACATCAATCACAAAAGTGTTCTTTAATGTGTTGATTAAGTGAACAATATGAGTTTTCAGAAAATCACTGTAAAGTCATTTATTATATTTGACTAATTTAGTGACAAATTTTTATTGTCCTTAACCAGTCTCATTTTGCAAACATTCCCAGTGTCTCTATTCTGACTGCCAACATGGGTGCTAATTAGCACCAATTTTGCTAGTAATATTTTTCTCCTCTTGGGGACTGAGTACAGCTGTTCACTAGAAATGGAAATGAGATCCACCCCCACCCCTTGATTTCTGTGGACCAGTGGACTGTGGTAATTGATTTTAGTCATAGCGATTCCAAGCTAGTTTAGAATTCCATAACTGACTATATATCCTATTAGTGATCCCATTAACCATCAAGCTTGCCTAAGGTGACAAGGAAAACAACTCAATAACACCAAACTCAGTCACCATGGAAAATAAACTCACCTACTGTGGAGTGACAGGACTCACTCGGGAACCAAGCTTCTCTAAATGAATACGTTTTCAAGAATCTCTCTTCAAGCACTTAATGAAATGGAGTTTTATGACTTTCATTTAAAAATACATTATGAAAGCCACTTGGCTCTTTTTTTGCTGCTGCTAAGTTTTGAATAACTGATTGCCAATCCCACAGCAGAGCTATAACTAATTTCATATATTATGAAGATGTGTTTTCATTCCAGTTTATGGTAGTGAGTATCCAGGTTTGAAAGTTGTTTAACTCAGAAGGCAAAAAATATTATTATTACCTCAGTATACTGCAAACAGAAACATTTAACAAAACATCAGTGTCTGCTAACATGGATAGAAGTTTGTTTTTAATATAAAAATTGAACTGATTTATATAGGGGAAATGGATAAATAAATTTGTATATGAAAATCTCCAACTGCCTCTAAGAAATCTCTACCTGAGTGCATTGCTAGCAAATCAAATAGACCATCACTACCAAAGACCTCTCAAACATCTCTCCACAAATATTCCACAAATCCAAAATTTAGTCAAGGACCTAGGGAACCTCTTGATTTATTCTTTATCTTCTTCCCCATATCTTCCTTATTATTGAACCCTGAATTTTTCCTTTCAGATCGTCAAATTTGTTTTATTCCCTATGACCAAATTCCTTTTCATTTACCTTTGAATTACAAGAGCCACCTTGTAATTGGATTACCTGCCTTTACTCCAAGAGTACTCCACCTTGGTTTAGCCTGGGAAATTTGGAAAAATATGAATATCTGAGTTCTACTCAGAGAGACTCATTTAATTGGTCTGTGGTGTAGCCCATGTACTGGGGTTTTTAAAGCTCCCCATGCGAGTCTAGCATTCAGCCATGACTGAGAACTACTGTACTTAGTCTCTCTTCAGTATTGCCATAAGAGTTATCACATCAGGACTCTCACCAGCTAAGAAATAAATGGTGGTCTTTTATTTGCTATAGTATCAGGTTTAAACACTTCCAGTTGGATTTAGTTTGTTCATTTTTAAACCACATCCTTAATGATCTGATCTTATTTTCATCTATACTTCCTACATTTGCTCTCCCTGAGCCTGATCTATGTACACAAATGTTCATAGCAGCTTGACTTGTAGTAGCCGAAAACTGAAATCAGCGCAAACAGTTGTCCTTCCACAGATGAATGGTTAAACAAACTGTGGCATGGACATACCATGAAATACTACTCAATAATGAAAAAGAAGAAACTATTGATACATACAACAACTTGAATGAATCACGAGGGAATTACACTGAGTGAAAACAAGTCAAAAAAGTTATATAGTATACAATTTCATTTACATAACATTTTTGATGTGACAAAGTTTTAGAAATAGAAGACAGATTAGTGATTTCTAGAAGTTAGAGATAAGATGTGGGTGAGGGAGGGAAGAAGAGAAATTGGATATAATTATAAAAGGTAAAACAAAGGATTCGTGATTGTCAAGCTGTTTTGTATCTTGACTGTGGTGGTACATACATTAGCCTATATAGGTGATAAATTACATAGAATTTCACACATACACACACATACACGCGACTAAATAAAACTAAAAAAAATTAGAATAAAATCAGTGAATGTTGTCAATGTCAATATCCTGTAATAACAGTTTTGTAAAATTGTGGAAATTGTGCAAAGTGTACAGGACCTCTCTGCACCATTCCTTTCAACTGCATGTGAATCGATAATTATATCAAAAAATATTGCAATAATTTTTAAATTTCTATTAAAAATTGCAATTAAACATTTCAATTAAAATATTTCTATCAGCTTTGGATACACAGTGGAGTGAGAGATGTCCCCAGATCTCTCCCCTTGAATCAAAAATAAAGTGAACATCTAAAACTCAACAAAAAACACTCAAACTGCACACCAGCACATCTGAGCATGGGATCTGCACATAAGAGCTACCATAGGTCAGAATCCCAGGTGTTGGGCGGTGGACTGAGAGTAATAAAGAAGCTGCCTCCCGCAGCCTCGAGAGCTCCTTGCAGGAGGAGGGGTTGGGATAAAGGAGCGGCGAATTTCTGCAGCTAGTTCCCTGAACATTCCTGCCTTGGATACCTGTGGCTGCAGGGCCCATTCATCAGGGAAGAAATTAGAGAAGCAGGACAGGATGGCAGAGAAACAGCTGACTTTTGCCAGCCATGGCTGCAAAACCAAGGCTGAGCCACAGCTCCCAACCCCCAACTCAGAGGGCTCGTGGCCCCCCATACCTTCCAAGACAGATCACCGCGGAGCCCCAGGAGAACCTGAGCAAACACTACTGAAACTATTGTTAACACTGACAGGGACTGAAACTGAGGGTAGCGAGCATGATTAAATATATACAAGAAAATTTAAAAAGCATTATTAAGACTTTATATAAAGCAGGGATCCAAAAAGCCTAGATGCTGCCTACTGGAAACCAAAAGAAAAGTGCCTTCTTTGCAACAGGTTAAAGAGAGACCTTTATATTATAAATTTGTCTGGAAAAACAACAGAATACGCTTTCATTAATGTCCAGGAGCAGAAATAGTCCATTAAACACCATAACTAACCAAGGTGACAAGTCATCTCAGAAAGAAAGAGAAAAATCTCCAGAAAATAAGATTAAAGACATAAAAATATGCGACTTAAATGACAGAGAATTCAGGATGGTACTTCTGTAAAAACTCAATGAGATCCAAAACAAGTAAAATCAACAATTTCAGGAATGGAAAAAAACAACTAGATGAGCAGAGTAAGGAGATTGAAACACTCAAAAATAACTAATTAGAACTTCTGGAGATGAAGAACACACTGCAAAAGTTGAAAATTGAAATAGCAAGCTTGGGAAATAGTGTCAACCTAATGGAGGAAAGGAACAGTGATAGTGAAGACAGAAATCTAAAAATAAATTCAAAAGAAGAACAGAAAACCAAAGAATGAAAAATAATGAAAGAGAAATACAAGAACTCGCTGATACCATCAGGAGAGGAAACATAAAAATAATGGGTATCATCGAAGGTAAGGAAAAGGAACAGGATTCAGAAAGCATTTTCAGACAGAGTTGATAAGAATTTCCCAAATCTAAGGAATGAGCTGGAGCTTGGAATTCAAGAAGTCAACAGAACACCCAATTATCTCAATCCCAAAAGCCCTTCACGAAGACACATTGTATTAAAATTATCAAAAATCAACAACAAAGACAGAATTCTCAAGGCAGCTAGGGAGAAAAAACTAACTTATAAAGGTAAACCCATTAGATTATCATCCGATTTCTCAGTGCAAACCTTACAAGTCAGAAAGGAATAGAATCAAATATTTAAACTATTAAGTGAAAGGAACTACCAGCCTAGAATAATGTATCCAGCTAAGTTCTCTTTTAGATATTAAGGAGAAATTAAAACCTTTTCAGACATACAAAAATTGAGGGAATTCTCCACTGTGAGGCCTGCACTACAAGAAATACTGAAAAGGGTCAGTTCATCTAAAACAAAACAAAACAAAACAAAACAAAACAAAACATGATCAGGAGTAAAGTGACTATCAGGCAAATAGAAGCAGAGGAGTGCAAACTTTACTAAGAACAGGGAATTATAAGCTTAAATAGTAAGAAGAGAATTGTTATAACAAGAATGTTTAGCATATATAGGAACAAATTGAGATGAAATGACTGAAAAGGGGGGATTCAAAGATCCAGATTTGCAAAGGGGAATGGAAATAAGGCATGCACAGAAGAAAATGGATGAATGTATATATATAACTGTCCTTTACATACTCATAATGGTAACCACATGCCAAAGATTCAGAACCCTTGTATATAACATAAAGCAAAAAGGACCAGAGAGAAAACCCACAAAAGCCAACCAAAATGAAAAAAACAGAAACACAAGGACAATGAAGCAATGGAAACACCAAGCTACCAGAAAGCAAAAGATAAAATGGCTATAAGAAGACTTCATATTTCAATAATCACCCAAAATGTAAATGAACTGAGCTCACCAATAAAAAGGCACAGAGTTGCAGAATGGATCAAAAACAAAACCCAACCATATGCCGCCTCCAAGAGACACATTTCAGTTCCAAAGACAAATATAGATTCAAAGTGAAAGGGTGGAAAATGATACTTCAAGTAAATGGCATTCAGAGAAAAGCAGGAGTAGTGGTACTAATATCAGACAAAATAGACATCAAAATAAAAAAGGTAAAGAAAGATACTGAGAGACACTTCATAATGATAAAGAGAATCATAAACCAAGAAGACATGACATTTATTAATATCTATGCTCCCAATCAGGGAGCCCCAAAATGTGTAAAGCAATTACTAACAGAACTAAAGGGAGAAACAGACCAAAATACTATCATAGTAGGGGACCTAAATACCCCACTGTCAGATATGCACAGATCATCCAAACAGAAAATCAGTAAGGAAATAACATCCTTAAATGACACATTAGACCAACTGGACATAATTGACATTTACAGAGCCTTCCATCTCAAAAAAAACTGCTTATACATTCTTCTCTAGTACACATGGAACATTCTCAAGAATCGACCACATACTGGGACACAGAAATAGCCTCAACAAATATAAGAGGATTGAAATGATACCAACCATATTCTCTGATCATAATGCTTGGAAACTAGAGATCAACTGCAGAAAGAAATCAGGAAAAATTACAAATACAAGGAGATTAAACAAAATGCTACTGAAGAATAACTGAGTCAGAGAAGAAATAAAAAGAGAGATCGAGTGATAGTACAACATATCAAAACTTTTGGGACATGGCAAAAGTGGTCATAAGAGGAAAGTTCCTATCATTACAGGCCTATCTCCAAAAACAAGAACGAGCCCAAATGAACAACCTAATGCTTCATCTTAAAAAACTAGAAAAGGAAGAACAAATGAGGCCTAAAATCAGCAGAAGGAAAGAAATAATCAAAATTAGAGCAGAAATAAATGAAACTGAAAGCAAAAAAAAAAAAAGAAAAAGAAAAAATAAATACAACAAAGAGCTGGTTCTTTGAGAAGGTTAATAAAATTGATAAATTCTTGGTTAGACTCACTAAAGAAAAAGAGAAAGGACACAAATAAACAAAATCAAGGATGAAAGAGGGACAATTAAGACTGACATCGTAGAAATACAATGAAAAAGTATATAACACCGAATTTAATAACCTAAAAGAAATGGACCAGTACTTAGAAAAATACAACCTTCCTAGACTAAATCAAGAAGAACTGGAAAATCTAAATAGACCGATCAGCAGTATAGAAATTGAAACAATCATCAAAAATCTACCAAAAAGTAAAAGTCCAGGACCAGATGGCTTCACTATTGAATTCTACCAAACCTTCAAAGAAGATTTAAGACCTATTCTCCTCAAACAATTCCAAAAAATTGAAGAGGAGGCAATACTTCCCAACTCATTTTATAAGGTTAATATTACTCTGATACCAAAACCTGGTAAAGATAACACAAAAAAGGAAAACTACAGATCAATATCTCTCATGAACACAGATGCAAATCCTACATAAGATACTAGCGAAGCGTGTACAGTAACATATTAAAAAGATTATACCCCACAATAAAGTTAGCTTCATTCCAGAGGCATAGGGATGCTTCAACATACATATATCGATTAATGTGATACACCACATAAACAAATTAAAAAATAAGATTCATATGATCATATTAATAGATGCAGAAAAGCCCTTGACAAGATACAGCATCCACTGATGATCAAAATACTTAACAAAATTGTTATAGAAGGAAAGTACCTTAACATAATAAAGGCCACCCATGACAAACCCTCAGCCAACATTATGCTTAATGGTGAAACACTAAAAACCTTCCCTGTTTTCAGGAACAAGGTAAGTCTGTCCACTATTGCCACTGTT
>NW_011888858.1:441650-442628 GCF_000151845.1 Pteropus vampyrus
AAAAAATCATCAAATTTGTTTGGAAGCACAAAAGAATTGCCAAAGCCATCCTGAGAAAAAAGAATGAGGCTGGAAGCATCACTCTGTTCAACTTCAAATTATATTACAAAGTGACAGTAATCAAAATGGCATGGTATTGGCAGCAATACAGACACATGGACCAGTGAAACAGAATCAAGAGTCCAGAAGTAAACCCATATTTATATAGACAAATAATTTTCGACACAAAACGAAAAACACACAGTGGAGAAAGGAAAGCCTCTTCAATAAATGGTGCTGGGAAAACCTGAACGCCACCTGCAAAAGAATGAAACTAGACTGTTGTCTATCACCATGTACAAAAATTAACTCAAAGCGGATTAAGAACCTAAATATAAGACCTGAAACAATAAAATGCATAGAATAAAACATAGGAACTAAACTCAGGGACCTTGGACTTAGAGAGGACTTTATGAATTTGACCTCAAAAGCAAGAGCAGTAAAAGTCGAAATAAATGAATGAGACTGCATCAAACTAAAAAGCTTTTGCTCAGTAAAAGAAATCATCAACAAGATAAAGAGACAACCATCTGAATGGGAAAATGTATTTGCAAGCAACACCTCTGAGGAAGGGCTAATATCCAAAATATATAAAGAACTCATACAACTCAATAACAACAAAAAAAAACAAATGATCCAATCAAAAAATGGGCAGAGGACCTGAACAGACACTTCTCCCTAGAGGACATACAAATGGCCAACAAGTATTTGAAAAGATGCTCAACATAGGTAGCAATTAGGGAAATGCAAATCAAAACCACAGTGAGATACCATATCACAGAAGTTAGAATAGTTATCATCAACAAGACAAGTAATAACAAATGTTGGAGAGAATGCGGAGAAAAAGGAACCCTTATACACTGCTGGTGGGACTACAAATTGGTACAGTCACTATGGAAAACAGTATAGAGGCTCCTCAAAAAACTAAGAATTGATCTA
>NW_011888858.1:442678-448996 GCF_000151845.1 Pteropus vampyrus
GGAGAAAAAGGAACCCTTATACACTGCTGGTGGGACTACAAATTGGTACAGTCACTATGGAAAACAGTATAGAGGCTCCTCAAAAAACTAAGAATTGATCTACCATATGATCCAGTAATCCCTCCACTGTGTATTTATCTCAAAAACTTGAAAACCCATATCCAAAAGGATATTTGCACTCCAACGTTCATAGCAGCATTATTCACAGTGGCCAGGACATGGAAGTAACCAAAGTGTCCTACGATAGATAATTGGCTAAAGAAGCAGTGGTACATATAAGCAATGGAATATTACTCAGCCATAAGAAGAAATGAAATACTGCCATTTGCAACAACATGGATGGACCTCTCGATAATCATGCTAAGCGAAATAAGCCAGACAGAAAAAGTTGAAGGTCACATGGTATCACTTATATGTGGGATATAAACCTAAAAACAACAAATGAACAGGACAAGGAAGCAGAGACTCATGGACATGGACAATAGACTAGTGGTTACCAGAGGACTATAGACTAGTAGTTACTAGTGGAGTGGGGGAAGAGGGGATAGGTAGATTGGGTAAAGGTGGTCACATTGGGTTTAGGGGGAGAATGAAGTGAGTAAAAAAATGTATGTATATTTTCATCCTTCAAGTTCCAGCTGCATACTGTACATCTACACACACATTTTGTTCATTACTCAAATCTTCTCTGGATTAATTATTAAGGTTAGGAATAACATATAATATAAAATCTGGTTTGTATGCTAATGTTTTTTCTCTAAAGGCAGGAACCGTATGCTATTCCTTTCTTTGCAATGTGTAGTCTACAATTGATAAACTGATATCCATTGATTAGAAAATTAAATCGGTAAAGGGAAACATACAGTAAGTTTCAGTTACATTGTTTTTCATAGAAAATGAGAGAAAGGTCACTATACGTACATTTCACCTTCTATGTTAATAAAATTTATTTCTTTACTTTTTAAACTATTTTAAATCGAGAAACAATATCATGCAGAAAATAACACATAAACTAAGGATAAAACTTTATAGACTTTCACAAGCTGGAATCTTACACATCTATGTAATCAAAACCCAGATCAAGAAACAAAACATAAGGAGTAATCTAGAGTATCCTTTATGCTCCCTTCTAATTAGTAAAGCCCCAAAAGCAACCAGTATTGTATTTATATAATTGTATCAGACAATATAAAATGCTTTATGATTGGCTTCTTTTGTTTAACTTTGTTTGTTCAATTCATTTACATTGTGTGTGTCATACTGCATTATATGGCACTGGGTGAATTTCAACAATTTATCCATTTTATTGTTGATGGACAGCTGAGTAGTTTCTAGTGGTAGCTAACATAGTATTGCTATGAATATTTTAGTCTGTACTATAATTAACATTTCCTGAAGACCAGTTGGCTCTGACTCCTCATCCTCATTCATTTTTAGATAGTGCTTGGAAAACGCCACTATCACATGAGCAAAAATGATCTCTGTCTGCTGATAGTCATAAAGATCCATAAGAAAAAAAATAATTCAGATATTCGTTTTTTTGTTTATACTTTCATGAATGATATTTGACATCTAAACCCTTAATTATCTTTCCTATTTCAAGAACTCATATGAGACAGAGCAGACGCATAGGCATGAGGGTTCAAGCCACAAGAGTGAAAGGTGCTTCCTGTTGGGTGGCACCAGAGACTCAACAGGGACTCTAGAAATCTGTCCATTTCCATTCCCTTATAATGCAGAGTTAACAGGATAAATTATCTACTTGCTCTGAAATTCATAAACAAACAATGTACCAATGTATCTACTAGCAAAAATAACTGTAAAAAGTACAGTGAATTATTTCCCTCTAGGTTATGACTTCAACTTAGCATAGCTAATGCAAGTGAAGAAACTAACCAAAACAAACAAACAAACAACAACAACAAACATATGCATTTAGCATCTACCTACTAAATCTATCCTAAGAATGGCGAAAAAAAAAAAGGAATAAAAAGGAAAAACTTGACTCTGATCTGCTAGGAAGAAAGGAAAAGATAACTTAATTAAAAAAAATAACTAACATGTTTAATATTGAGTATTTTGTTTTATATCTATGAGACACACGATAAATCACTGTTGAATTAAATATATCATAAAACAGAAGTGAACAATGTCCTGTAATATGATTTGGGGCTAAATAGTATACACCATAGAAATTCAAATGTACAGTTTGATGAAGACTGAACTAATCTTGGAAGTTCTCCAGCAGTAAGGACCTGGTGTAGAAAGATGATTTATAGAGACAAAGGGTGAAAAAGGTGATAGATAATTGAGGAAAGGTAACAAACTCTAATCCTAACTCCAACTCTACCATATGCTAACTGATTTTTATACATTATAAAGCATGAATTAAATGTTACTGGCAGGATTAAAAGTGCTGCATTCAAGGTCCAGTGAGAAAATTGAATAGAGGTTTGTTACCTGTTAAGAAAAAAGAGAAAGTATGTTTAAGGGTCCTTTGTATGTTCTTTAAACAATTTTTCAATATAAAGATATCAGCCCTCATACTTTTTGCTTTGAGCCTTTGTTTCAGTCTAAATTACATTACAAAACTTCAAATTGAAAGTGTTGTTCTGCATGGTAATCTGCATTAATTCATTCACACTTATGTAGTTTTTTGAGATTTTCTTAACACAAAGCAACTTGTTGCTTAATTAGTTAATCAGATAGTAAAATAAAGTATAACAGTTAATTTTATGTCTTCCAATCAAATATAATTATTTATCACAATAATTAGATCATATGAAGCTTCTAATCACTCTCTCATTTTTATTTTCTAATATATTTGGTGTGTTTATATTAGATATACTTTCAAGAATTTTTTCTTGATGAATGCCCTGAGGCCATTTCAGGTAGTTACATGTTGTGTATTCAATTAGATATTAAGTCCTCAAAGTGAATGCTCTATCAGGGAGTTCTATCCCCCACTGCCACCTAAAAAGCATTCTGGGCACAGTAAATGTACAGTAAGTGCTAAAACCTGATTTGACAGTCAAAAACAAGCCACTTTCATGTAATGGCTGTATCTACGGGCATTGTATTAACTTATACCAACCAGAATAATGGTTGACAAAATAGTACCTTGATATCCTTTAAATGTTGAACTACTGTCCATACAGCTAGACTTTTGCAAAAGCTAATATCTGCTCATTGGAAAATTCTTACACTCCATACAATTACTTAGTCAGCAACTTGATCTACAAGCCACTTTGACTCTCTGAACCTGTCCAGATTATCAGCTTTGCTTTTAAAAAGTGTGCTTATCCATACATTTAGATATGTAGTTATGCTTACTTGAAGACCTGTCTTTTCTTTTAAAAGTTGTCTGGAAAATAAATATTTAATGTCATTCTTTCCAGTCTCTCTGACGACATCTCTCTATATTTCAAACACTTTCACTGTCTCAGTTGTAGCCTTGAAATTGCTATCGATTGTATTCATAGGATTTCAATCAGTGATAGGAAGTCAAAGTTCAGGTAGCTCAATAAAGAGTTAATCCATAGTCAACAATATCTTTTAAGCTTTATATTAATATACATATCATCCATGATATATCACTTCAAGGGCTGCTCTTTAGAACCAAGACCACTTTGCATATCATACAGTGCCTTGTACACAGCATGACTGTAATGGAGAACTGGGACACCAAATGAAATATTCTGTTTATGTTTGAAGTTCCATACCATTAATGCAAAGAGTTTCTACTAATCTCTGAAAAAAAGTGTATTTTTTGAAGCTGGTTGAGTTAAAAATTAGTCATTAGAATCAACAAATATTTATAAGATTTTTTT
The DNA here is from genome assembly GCF_000151845.1 of Pteropus vampyrus. Taxonomy (NCBI): domain Eukaryota; kingdom Metazoa; phylum Chordata; class Mammalia; order Chiroptera; family Pteropodidae; genus Pteropus; species Pteropus vampyrus. The sequence goes on from NW_011888858.1 coordinate 446,509, forward strand.
TTACTACAAAGAAAATAATGTATCAGTTTGGCAATGATGGAATAAAAAGAAGCCAGGCAAATGTACTGCAGTGCAAAAAAAATAAATCCTAGGGAGTTAAATAAATGACATAGGTGGAAAGCAAACAATTTGAAAGTTAGATTTTTGTCATAGTATTAAAAAAAAAAATCAGATTTTTTTTGCTCTTTTCTTCTTTAAAGAATAAATTTAAAAGAGTTTGAATTAAAACTGTGTTCATTTAAAGGCTCCATTATAAAAAGCATTTCCCTTTCTCAAATTTTGCTCAAAGTCATAGTCTTCTTTAATCTCTTTTTCCTCTTATCTCTATTAGAACACAATAATCTTTCTTGTTATGTTTCTATGTTCATTTTCTGCATAGAAACCATGGTGTGATGATTTGAGTTCCTAAAATAAATTTCTATGAGAAGAGTTTTCAAGCTATGTATTTATAATAAAAATAGTTTGCACCAACTAATACTATTAAAAGCCACAGTTGAAAGCATACATTATTCAAACTGGATCTGATAGTATAATATTGCCCCAGCTAAAGTTGATGAAGGATTTAATTACTCTCCTGGCTGTGTTCTCAAGAAGCACAATCCCCAATTCAGAGCGATGGTCACATTTTTATTTGACTAAAGTATGTGAATGCGTATATACATATATAATTATTTATCACAATAATTAGATCATATGAAGCTTCTAATCACTCTCTCATTTTTATTTTCTAATATATTTGGTGTGTTTATATTAGATATACTTTTAAGAATTTTTTCTTGATGAATGCCCTGAGGCCATTTCAGGTAGTTACATGTTGTGTATTCAATTAGATATTAAGTCCTCAAAGTGAATGCTCTATCAGGGAGTTCTATCCCCCACTGCCACCTAAAAAGCATTCTGGGCACAGTAAATGTACAGTAAGTGCTAAAACCTGATTTGACAGTCAAAAACAAGCCACTTTCATGTAATGGCTGTATCTACGGGCATTGTATTAACTTATACCAACCAGAGTAATGGTTGACAAAATAGTACCTTGATATCCTTTAAATGTTGAACTACTGTCCATACAGCTAGACTTTTGCAAAAGCTAATATCTGCTCATTGGAAAATTCTTACACTCCATACAATTACTTAGTCAGCAACTTGATCTACAAGCCACTTTGACTCTCTGAACCTGTCCAGATTATCAGCTTTGCTTTTAAAAAGTGTGCTTATCCATACATTTAGATATGTAGTTATGCTTACTTGAAGACCTGTCTTTTCTTTTAAAAGTTGTCTGGAAAATAAATATTTAATGTCATTCTTTCCAGTCTCTCTGACGACATCTCTCTATATTTCAAACACTTTCACTGTCTCAGTTGTAGCCTTGAAATTGCTATCGATTGTATTCATAGGATTTCAATCAGTGATAGGAAGTCAAAGTTCAGGTAGCTCAATAAAGAGTTAATCCATAGTCAACAATATCTTTTAAGCTTTATATTAATATACATATCATCCATGATATATCACTTCAAGGGCTGCTCTTTAGAACCAAGACCACTTTGCATATCATACAGTGCCTTGTACACAGCATGACTGTAATGGAGAACTGGGACACCAAATGAAATATTCTGTTTATGTTTGAAGTTCCATACCATTAATGCAAAGAGTTTCTACTAATCTCTGAAAAAAAGTGTATTTTTTGAAGCTGGTTGAGTTAAAAATTAGTCATTAGAATCAACAAATATTATAAGATTTTTTTTTACTACAAAGAAAATAATGTATCAGTTTGGCAATGATGGAATAAAAAGAAGCCAGGCAAATGTACTGCAGTGCAAAAAAAATAAATCCTAGGGAGTTAAATAAATGACATAGGTGGAAAGCAAACAATTTGAAAGTTAGATTTTTGTCATAGTATTAAAAAAAAAATCAGATTTTTTTTGCTCTTTTCTTCTTTAAAGAATAAATTTAAAAGAGTTTGAATTAAAACTGTGTTCATTTAAAGGCTCAATTATAAAAAGCATTTCCCTTTCTCAAATTTTGCTCAAAGTCATAGTCCTCTTTAATCTCTTTTTCCTCTTATCTCTATTAGAACACAATAATCTTTCTTGTTATGTTTCTATGTTCATTTTCTGCATAGAAACCATGGTGTGATGATTTGAGTTCCTAAAATAAATTTCTATGAGAAGAGTTTTCAAGCTATGTATTTATAATAAAACTAGTTTGCACCAACTAATACTATTAAAAGCCACAGTTGAAAGCATACATTATTCAAACCGGATCTGATAGTATAATATTGCCCCAGCTAAAGTTGATGAAGGATTTAATTACTCTTCTGGCTGTGTTCTCAAGAAGCACAATCCCCAATTCAGAGCAATGGTCACATTTTTATTTGACTAAAGTATGTGAATGCGAGTATCATTTATATTTTTTATAAAAGTAGCTCTCAACAAATTAATAATAATAAATTTCTTTATATTTATTAGAAAGATTATAGTCTCTGTTGCCA
>NW_011888858.1:449870-469343 GCF_000151845.1 Pteropus vampyrus
ATTGTAAAAATTATTTCTAATAAGTTAATCTGAATCATTGATGTAATATTAATGCCCCATAGTGGAATAGTGTCTTTTAGGTAAAAATTGAATGCTTCCTGACAATTATATGAGCTAAATAAAGGCAGAACGGCTAAAATACTTTAACTTCTCATTCAGATTCTGGTAAACTGATGAGAACTAATGAGTAGCCGGAAAGCTTTCTTAGCAACTTCTCATTGCCACTTGACCTGTGGCTTTAGTTATAATTTTAGGAACAAGCATATTTGAGGAGTTAGTCTTTGACAGCTTATATTATTTGGCTCTATTTAAAATTTATTTTACTTTTTTGTTACAATTTAAGAAGCTTTACCTTTCATTAGGGAAAATTCACCCATTTATATTGATTGTTATAGTAATAGAAAATGTCTTTTTCCTTTTTAATGCAGTATTCTATTTTCTTTTATCTGTTGTGTTGATTATATTTTCATAGCTTATATTTTCTGAGATGTTTTAGAAAGATTAGCTTATTTTATGTCTTAATGTTTATATCTAAATTTTTAAACTTCAAAATTTTAAAGTGTATTTTTACTTTGAATGAAATGTTAATAATGTTGATATGTATGTGTATGTTAACAATGTGTATGTGCAATTACATACTTGTGCCATCTATAGATTCTATATTGGCATGCTTATATGAGTTTGTGTTATAATTAGGTAAAATCTGCCAAGCATGTTGTTAAAGGACATGTATAGGTCGAATTCTTACTTCCAATCTCATTTCTAGCAAGATTTTATGCAGGATTTTTTTTCAGTCATTCTTTCTTTCTGATACCATCAATTGCAAGAAAGTTTACAATTTAGGGTAATATTATAAATAAAAATCTTGATGTAAACATCTCCCAGGTCTCTATTTCACTTCTCCTTCTCTTGCAGGCTTTGTAGAGAGGTATTTTCCTTATCGTAACTATGTCAATGGCATCCTGTCCTTCTATATCTTTCCAATTGTCTTCTGTAATATAAAGTCTCTAACTAAATACACAAAAGAATATCTAAAGATGGACTTTGGACACTACATTCTGCAAGTCTCACTGGGCAGTATCTAATATATAGAAATCAATATTTTCTTTCAGATTTTCTTTATGGCACAAACTCTGATATTTCAGTCCAGTTCTAGATGGTATATAAATTATCATTTTGCTATTTCTATTATAATAATTTATATTCGAGAAGCAAAACAAATGTATGCCATGTGCTGGATATAATAAATTATTAAATTCAATTGATCAATTTTATAATATTAGCTAATTTCTTCTTAGCTCTGACATTGTTGCTTTTTGATCTTAGGTATATTGTTTGTTATTATGTTATTACTATGAATTTTCATTGTGACAATTCATATTAGGAGGCTATTAAAGAGATATTTTTGAAGCAGAAATAGACAAATATATTAAAAATTATTTTTCACATTAGATTTCCTTTCCTCATTTTTAGAGCTTCTTTGCCACTGTTCACTTACTTTGGATAAGTATATTTTTCTACCAGCACTCCACGAAAGCAATTATAAAAAGATAAACTGAGAACATCTTATGCTTGAGTAATATTAACCTCTGTAGTTCAGAATATCTTTAGAGCAAACAAAGCAAAACAAATCAAACTAACCAATCAACGAATAAACAAAGAGGATATGGAGGCATGATTCAAAGAGGCTACTTTATCTTGACTCTAGCCAAAGACATAATTCTGAAGGACAAAACCAGTCCTAATAGTCCTCAATTGGTTCAGCCTAATGTATCAGATGAGAAAATTACATAGAAATTTGCTGTCAAAATTCCAGGCAGTATGCACTTGCCTGAAGTACTCACTTGCCTGGAGTATGCTCTGTGTTGATGATCCTTCTCAGAAAACTGTAGGGTTAATAAACAGATGGACATAATTTAAAATGCTCTAGGACCAATTCTGGCCAGAAGTATCTCAACTATCATAAATACATCTCCTCCTAAATGTTCTCACTTCTAATGGATTTCTGGTGTCATTGAATTCTCTTCTTTTTTTTTAATCATATGCTCTGTATTACAATCATGAGAAAGAAAGGAAGAGAGGTAAATTCCAAACAGAAAAGTATTTCCCAATTTGTTTATATTTAGGGATGGAGATATATATATATATATATATAATTAGACCATTCTTTATCATCTTTATCATATATATACACACATATATACACACACACATATATATATATACGCATTCTGCTAAGGCCATTTTTTTTGGTATGGATAATGCTATCTAACAGGAAAGATGATAAAGAATTAATTAATCAATATCCTCTCAGGATTTTTAGCCAGAAGGCCACTCACTGCAAAGGCCAAACACTGTCATTATCATTATATGGTCTAATTATGGAGATTACGTGACCTAGAAGAAAAAATGTCAAAAAGAAGATATTCTCATGAATTTGTATTGTTAATACAACTGTTGACAGAAAAAAAAGTTTGCATGTCTGAATAAGAAATCCCCTAAAATCCACTTGTTTCATGGATATTTGATTAAGATTAATTTTCACAGCCAGAATTATTATTGTCATTCTATACTATCATTAAGTGTCTATTCACCACAACTCTGAGAGCAACACATAGTAAGCATAAGACTCAAGAAGATACATGAAAGAATTTGTAGCATTTCATTGAATGTACAAATAACAATGACCTATATTCTAAAACAGCAGTCTTGGAAAACTTTAGCTTTTCACAACAAAAGGTTACAATTATATTACTATAATACAGATTATAATAAGATAACTATTAATTAACAGATTAATCTTCAAATATGTAAAAGCTATATAGGAAAGAAAACATTTTAGTAAAAATACTCTAAACTATCAGTTAACAAAATCTTTAATTAGACAATTAAATATGGATTTCAAGGTTTTCATGAAGTGTTTTGGCAAAGTAAATACACAGAATACATTGATTTGTTTATTATTTTGATTTATAATCTTTAAATATTTGAAACTATAGTATGTAGGCCTCAATTTATAAACTTTCCCCAACCCTGTACTTGCAAAGAACAGGTCTGAGTTTAAATTTAAAATCGTCTGACTCATAGTTTCAAGCAAGATTATAGTTTCACGGGGAGGGCCGGCTCTAAGTGTGCAGACTCTGGTATCTCTCTTCTACCCTTGTCTTTTTTTCTCCCCCCACTACCACCACCTAAAACTCACATACTTTTCCCCTTGTTTGTATTTACATTATTCTTAGAAGCTGTTAGATCCAAACAGGGAGAGGTAAACACATGTATAGAAAATTTTTATGGTGTAATTAATAAGCATGCAGTAATACCATATAATACTATTAGTATAAGTACATACTATTACAGTATTGATATATGTGCATATATATGTCTATATATATGTATGTGTGAATATATTTGAAGAGAGACTAAACTGCAAAACCAATGAATGCAGAATAAAAATTAATGTTCAAGAACAAATGAAGCATGCTGTAGCATCAAACAGATTCAATTCTTTTACTATGATTTATTGAAATTAGAAATCAATAGTTAAAAGAAAGATCAAGATGTTCTCATATTTATAAATTAACAATCAAAAAACTCTAAAAACTAAAATCAATAATATAAACTTAAAACACAAAACTCTTAATCTTCTAGAAAATAAAATAGGAGAAAATCCAGGTTATCTTGACTCTGGTGGTAACTTTTTAGATACAACACAAAAAGCATGATACATGCACACACACACATACACACACACACACACACAGAAAGCAAAAGACGATGTTAAGAGAATAAAAAAATAAGCCATAGACAGGAAGAAAATATGTGCAAAACACATATCTGAATAGAATTTGAATTAAAAATGCACAAAGAACTCTCAAAATTCAACAATAAGAAAGCAACACAACTGAAAAGTTAACAAAAGATTAAAACAAACCCTCACCAAAGAAGATACACAGATGGGAATTTAGCTTATGAAAAGATGTTCAATAACATAGGTCACTAGGGAATTGTAAATTAAAACAACTAGATACTACTACACACCTAAAAGAATGGCTAAAATCCAAAACACTGGAAACATCAAATGCTGGTGAGGTTGCAGTAAACAGTGTTGTATTTCTTAAAAGCTAAACATAGTCGTACTATATAATCCAGCAATGGTACTCTTAGGTATTTAGCTAAATGAGTTTAAAACATATCCACACAAAAACCTGAATACATACATTTCATCTTATAATTTTGCTAAGTTTTGTTTTTGTTCTTTGTGGAGATTTTTTTTTTTGGGGGGGGGGCGGTATACACCCAGGAGTTGAATTTTTTCACCTATCGGTTGGTGAGCACTCCAGCTTATACATACAAACTTTACCTACAATCTCTGCATACAGTTGTCTATTGGCCACCCATCCAGTCTAGAGCTGTGTATACCAGAAGCACAGCTTGATTTTGGAGGACAAAGCCAGTGCAGCCTTGGAAGACAAATGGCCTAGTGACATTTAGACAGAAAACATATTAGTGTAGGTGCCTATTAAATGAAGGGAATGAAGTACAAACTGGAATTAAGGGAAGAGTAAATAAATACAGTGTACCCTGAATGAGGAGCATGTTTAATTCAATTTTCTACATTTGTGTTAGCAAAATAATAGAAAGGAAAGAGGTTTAAAATAAACAGAAAACAAAACACGAGCTCTTTGCTTCAGACTTACTATCTCTTGCATAAATTTCTCCTTTACCTCCTTTATACAACCAGTTCCCTTTGTTTGAAATTCGCTTCGCCAAATATGCCTTAGTCCATGGATAGACTGCTTACAGGTTAAGCCCAGATGAAGTATTCATTTATAGCCTACCTTTTTCAAGAATCTTACCCTGACTCACTCTAATAATGTCTTTTCACAACATAATATAACCTTTTCTTATATTAACATATACTGTAGCTTTTGATTATATATCATTACCTGTGTTTCTCTAGTTTTTATTTGCATGAGTACTCTCTCAATAGTGCCATATGCTCCTTAAAAGTTACTTATTCATTGATCTCTCCATGTATTTATTACACAAATAGTAATTTAGACCTACTATGCTCAAATCAATATACTAATAATATTAAGGAAAAGATAAATAGCAATCCCCATAGTTTAATGAGCTCAGACTATAGAGAGAAACTCAGACAAATGTGATAAATATAGAGTTTGTCATAGGATGATATGTGTGCTAAAGTGTATATTATGAGTATTACACTATGTTCTCTAATAATAGGTTAATATTTTACATAAATTTTGTAATGGTTAATATTAACTATTAATAATATTATACCATGTAAGTTACACTAATATATGCCAATATTATACCAATAATGTTAACGAATATAATAATGATATTACACCATGTTAGTTAATAATAAATCTAACCAAACAAATCTTGATGCAAAATCTGTAAAAAGCATTATGTCATCTACTCTTCTGAAATCTTCACATTACTGCTTCCTTCTATTGTTACAAATAATCAGAAGTTGACTATTTATAAATTAGCCACAAACATTCACAAAGTAATCTCTAGTGGTGATTTATACTGTTGTCAGTAATATGCAAGAAATAAATATGCCTATAATTTGGTTTCTGTGACTTGCAAATATATTTCTATATTTATGTTTCAAAGTTTGCTGATTACTTTCAGGTAGGTGACAGCAATCTTAGGGGATATAAATTCCTAGTCTCTCAAGGGCAGGATCAAAACTGCATTACCAGTAATCTTCAATCAGCCTTTTTTTTTTTTTTAATTTGCAAAAGGAGTCCAAAATTTATCAATACTCCCACATTAATGAGACAATTGCAAGTATAAAATGATAAACAGTAAAGGATATATTTTAGGAAAGTGTTAGCAAACATTCTGTGACCAATTTGCCTAGATATTCCTATGCTGCAATTCTTTTTTAAAAACTAATTTTAGTACAGTGGAATAAACATTTCCTGATATATCTTGTAGTGATTGCTTCTGACCTACTATTTGGCTATTTCATTTAAATAACATTTTATTTATTTCTCTAATCTGTTTTCCCTACATCTATTTCTGGGATAGCTACTAGTTTCTTATTAGTTTCAGCCTCATTTTTTTCTCCCCTAACCATAATGTAAGTATAGATCCTTCTTTCCACATGAATTTCATTCTCAAACATATTCTGAATATGCAGAAATAGAAAGTACCAGCAGTATTTCTAAACTCATGTCACCTTGGGTTTTCCTCAATAAATTTAATATATTTTGGCTTATTCAATAACTCCTGTTATTCAACATTTGCTCAGTCATTAAACAAGCCAGAGTTAGGTTCATGGGACTGTGACCTGTACAGTTGCACAGGTTCCAATGTGTAGAAGGGACTTGTACTTGGTTTAATGCTATGCTGTTGCCAACTTGAAATTCTTAATAATTTTTGGGAAAGGAACATTGTATTTTCGTTTTGTACTTGGGTCCCCAAATTAAGTAGCCTGTCTATATTGTAGACTGTACTAAGTACAGAAATATAATGGAAAGACACATGCAAATGTTTATAGTAGATGATGATATTAGGAATGATTTTAATTTTCTTCTTATTGGTCTTCATTTTTTAATTTCCCTGATCCTTAGAGATAAAGAAGGATAAAAGCGTTCCAGAAACCTCTTGAGCTTCAACATGTAGAACTTATGAGATACTTCTGTTGAACTAAAGGATTTTGATCTGCAAAAGATATTTTTATTTAAGGGTACAGATAATTTTCTATTCAATAGTGAACTTTACAGCAAATTAAATATAAGATTTAATTAGCTAAGCAGTATCTATAAGCTATTGGGCCCAGAAAAGAATTCCTCAAAGTCTGTGTTCTCATAATGGCTCCAGGTCAATGCATATAATTCCATTTTATCCTGTTTTCCCTGAACACCCTCTGCTTTTCTGTATTTGTCCCTATTTCACACATATCAATTCATGGCTTTTTGAAAACAATTCTAAAAGCTAGAAGAAAATTAACAAAAAAATACATTTACAATTATTTGGAGAATTGTGTAGTATCACGGTTTGAGTATTCATGGTTTGAGTATTACAGTTGGTCTGCAACAGCTGACACATTTCTTTTTCATTGTTATTTTACAATAACTGTATGTTCTCCCCAGAGAGATGAGATTCAGCAAGTAATTATTTTTAAAAAGAGAAAAGAAAGAAAAGAAAAATAAATCTTTTCGTTCTGTTCTTTCCTTTGTTTATTCAAATATGAGGGACATTGTTTTTTACTCATTTTCATTTTTCTATATGAGTTGAAAACAATTTATCTTAAAGCCAGGTTGTAAAATGAAACAAATTGTAGTGTGAGAACATATCTGTGATACTTTCTTCAATCTTCCCTGGAACACTACATATCAGACAGATATCTAAGGGGAAAATTACATAACTTCCCATTCAGTTTCTGGAAACAGTCACCAATCAGGATATCTAGACAAATTGTTTTGCCATTCTTGGTGTTACAAGGAAGAAGTTAAAAAGTTGACATAATTAATGTTTAAAAGTGTAGCCATTGATACCATCCTATTAAGGACAAATTCAAGTTGTGGCTTTTGGCAAATAACCTAATCCTTTTTTTTTTTTTTTTTATGGTGACATTGGTTAATGAAATATAAGTTTGGCTGTACACTTTAACAGTAAGGCATATATATATTTACATTGTGCATTCACCTCCCATAGTTAGATTTCTTTCTGTCACCACATATTTGACCCTTTTTATCCTATCTACCCCACCCCTCACTCTCTGGTAACCACTAGTCTATTGCCCATGTCTACAAGTCTCCGTTTGTTTGTCCTATTCATTTGTTTTTAATCTTTTTTCTGAGCTTCATTTTCTTCATTTGTAAAATGGAAATAAGAATTAAGTGAAGTAATGGGTTTAAGTTAAAATAATTCTTGGCACATTGTAAAGCTCTTCAAAAGTGTGAGCAATTATAATTATGTATTTTATTTTCATTTTAAAATTAAATTACTTATTCATTAAATTACACAAAATCATCTCCTGAAAAAGAAATTTCAGGAGAAAAAACAAAAATATTATATCATTAAGCTTAGGACAAAATAATCAATAATATCCTAAAGTACTGAGATGCAGAAAACTCATATTCAATATTTTATTACTGAGGCAATCTTTCAATAAATAAAAAGACATACAAATTTTAAGTTTTCATGTTTATCCCTGTGCAACATTTATTTATCACTTTATTCCTAGAAGTTGCTACTCCCAGGACTTAAATGAAGTGTAAGTATCTGAATAATGTAACAGGAAAATATAATAGATGCTGTCAGCCATTTCTCCAATATCCCTCTAGGACTATAGAATTATTTTCTCAGCTGCTGGGAGTGATGCTGGTAAAACACTCTCAGCTATCTGCTCTTTTCTATGACTGCCAAAGCTGAAGAGACTTGCCCAAGGCCAGGCCCCTTCTTGGAGCAACCCCATCCAATAACTGACTTATGGACATGAGTGCTTGTCACTTTTGCCTCTACACAGACAACTTTAGATGACCTTCCAGCTTTAGCACTCCCTGTGGATTGACTGAAGCATTCATTGGAGATAGCAACTCAGACTAACTTTTTTTTGACTCAATTTTATTGCTTTCTTTCTCTCCCACAGGAGTTGGTCCAAAGAGTAGTTTCTAATAAATCCCTGAACACTAATCTCTGTCTCAAATTCTGCTTCTAATTTAGGGAATCTGACTTCTGATATGTGCTAGGAAACCAAAAATAGTGTGTGCCTCACCTTATTGCAATATTCATTTTATTGTGGTGGTCTGGAACTAAACCCATGATATCTCTGAGGTATGTTGGTATTAGAGCAAATAAATACTTTCTCATTTAAATCAACCAAATATCTGAATGCTACATAAAATCTTGAGCAGTAAACAAGGCAATCTGTTATCTATCAAAAGGAAAACAGAATTAACTTTAAGTCTGAAAACTCATTTTTAGTTTTACCATCTACTTGTAGTATATCAATGATTATCATTTAATCTCTCTGAAACACAGCTAGTTTCCTTTGTGATATGGGGATAAAAATAATAGCAGTTTACCTGAGAGATTTGTTCCAAAGAGCGGTAAGATATTATCTTTAAAAGTCTTTGAGCTGCTTGAAGAACAATGCTTTTGAATGCTTCTCTTCTATTTTTGTCTCTGGAATTTTTTCATTCTATGACTTGTGTGCAGACTTCATCAAATAAAATAACTTTAACCTGAGAATGAATCCAAAACTGAGTTTTGTCAACAAAACTTGCTGCTACCTATCTAATGACAATGGGAGTCCCCAAGCTGTGGTTCAGTAAAAGGAGAAATTTGATTGAGCTCAATAGTTCGCAAACCTGAGAGACACAGCCACCTTAGAAAACCGAATTTGCTCTGCACAGACAAAGGGAAGGCCTGCTTTTACAGAGAAACTTCCCATTCTGATTCCTGATTGGTCCATTTTTATGCAAATGAAGAATCTAAATTTGCATTTTAATTGGTTCAAATAACACTGTCCTGATTGGTCAGAATAACGTGTTCTGATTGGTTGTTATGGAGCTGCTCTGATGGTCAGTAATGGTGCAAATGAGGTTACAGCTGTGTAGTTCTGATTGGAGGGGTGGGTCTCAGCCCATCAGTTGAAAGACGATTCCAGGAACTCTTTTAGAAGGTTGGCTCAGATGGCAGGAAAACAGCCCAGTCTGTGGCCTTATCCTTGAAATAGTCTAGACTCTATTTACAAATCTTAGCACAGTTAACCACAAGAACTCTTTCTTGGCTGATATACTCCTTCTAGGGGTCAACAGTTTTTATGATTGCCTTATTTCTTAAGACGTGTAGGTTGGATACAGACATCTCTCACGGAGGGATACAACCATACTATTTATAATGGTTGCTGAAATATGGTTTGGATTTTTAAGTTAACATAAAGAATTTATTTCTTTTCAAAATTGGCAGTCTCAGCTACTAAGATAAAAATATGTTCAATTATAAATATATTTTCATGATATGCTATCTTCTTAGAAATTACCCAGAAGCATAGTTTAGGTAAATGAAAAAAAAAAAAAACTGGAGAAAATACTCACATAATATATAATGTCTTCTCTTTTGTCACTTGATGCACAAAATATCATTATAGGAGTCTTTTAAAGATGACATTAATAGCATGCCTTTGTAAACCTGTACAACACACGGTGGGAAAAATGGACTCAATTCTGCTTCTACTTTACTATTTTACTTTCCAATAAATTAAATAATTTGCTAAAATCCTATTGTGATGTTACATAATAGATCAAATTATAAAAATAAAAACTTATATTCCTCTTTAACCCTACCCTCCCATTGTATCTCTACTCACTTTCATTTAAGTGATAGAGGTATTGCCATTTAAGTGGCAACTTTGCTCCACTGTGAATAGGTGTTTTGGAAATGGGAACCAGTTATCCTCCAACAAGACACCCTGAGCTCCTCACAATAAGATCCTGTCTAATACATCTTTCCACCACTAATGTCTTCAGTAGTATTTAACATGTTACTATCAACTGTTTCCTTATTTAATAAATAGGCAAGAATACTGTTGTCATTAAAACCAGTAAAAAAGATACATTTTCATTCTGGTTCTCAGCTTTGATAAACAAACACTAACTGTGAGCAGTTATATCTGGTAGATTGTTTTCCAGACTGTATGAAATATGAAGAAGATTCTCAATATATCTCCCCACTGCTCCCATGTCTAAAAAAATACAAAATTTTATTTTTTATCGGTACTGATAGAAAAAGTCAAAATAGAATGAAGATATATGTAGCAAACATAGATAGTTTGTATATAACAAGAGACATTCAGATAACGAGTCAAAGCCAATACTAAAAGAAAACTGGTGCTTGACATATATATTTAACTTCCCTTGTGTTGTTCCATTTACTAGTCTTAGCCATTCTTATCTTAAATGTCAGAGAGCCCAAACTTTCTATCACTTTAATTCTCCAGGCTATAATTCTGAGTCTCACAACCCACTCCATTTGCCTCTTGAGACCAATGAGAAAGTATGGTATACAGTAGATGTACATCATGTACTGTTTGCATAATAGATAAACAGTATCAAGTGTAACAATTTTTACGTTTTAAATTAGACTCCTTAGACATCAAAAAGATATGATGTGAAATGGAGTAGCAAGCAGTTAATGGCTGGCACATGGCTCCATATGTAAGGGGAAGGCAATAAAGAGAATGCATGTCAAATAAAACTAAAATTTATTGAACACCAACCAAATGCCAGGCTCTTTACAAAAATCATCTCACTTAATTATTTCATAGCAATATATTGTAGTTTATTATCACCACTTCATAGATGCACAGATGAAGCAACAGAGTTTTGGAAAGATTAAAGTAACCACCTGAAGTCACACTACTCAGATTTTGACCTGAATTTTCTTGGATTCAAAGTCTCTTCTGTCTGCAAAAAATTACCCTGTCTCCAAAAGTTTATTCTTGTAGCTTCAATTATAATTTCTAAGTCATGTTATAACCCAATTCTATGTTTATTCTAGAGAGAAATAATGTAATATTAACTTTATAAGAAAGCAAAGCAAGCCATTTATTCCTTCTGATTAAGGTCAATGAAAACCATATACTTATATTGTAAAACATAAAGAGATGATATATATGCTGATACCATTGGTTGTCAAATAATTAGTTTGAAATTTGATATATCAAAGCTATCATTTAAATCACTCTTCTTTGGCCTTGTTTTTTTTATTTTTCTCCTTTGGCATATGGCTGTGTCTTTCAGAAAACTGTAAACTACAGATTACCAAAAACTTGTTTTATTTATTATTTTACCTTAGTGTACTTCTGAACACAATGTCTGAACTATAGCTGCTAAGTAATCAATGAACAATAAAAAAATTGAGAACCTAGTTTTCTATAGTTATATAGAAATATAGTGATTCTTTACAAAAAAATGAGCCTACACACTCATTGAAAGGACATGAATAATCTCAAAAATAAACCTTGACTGCCTTGATTAACACTAAAAGGACTTCTTATTTATGTTCTAAATGATATTATAAACGAGATAATAAAACTTCAGTTGAGTACCCATCAACTAATCTGTTCCAAATGATTTCATATGAAGTTCAATTTCAACAATCTATACTACAGTCCAAAAATCTAATAGAATGTGTTTGCTAAAATGAGACAGGAGCATTCAAGCTTCTGAGACAGAGAATTATAGTTCAGCAAATATTTTGGGACAATTTTTTATATTACTTCAAATGGATCTTGGTCTATATTTATATCCCATAAAGTCAGGAATAAACCTATAATTAGATCACTAGATGAAGCCAGCCATAGTGAATGATTTGAACTTCTTGGGGTTCATTTCTGCTCCTATATTTTCTAACAATTTCGACAGATAAAGTTACTATTAAGTATGGACTATTAATTGTGGCCTACTTGTGGAAACTGGTCAATAGGTGAGATTCCCTAGCCCATGGTGACCGAATGTATTTGTACAATTTAAAGCAATGATTCTCAAACTTGATCATACATCAAAATCAGCCAAAGGACTTTTTAAAACATATATAGCTTCAACCTCCAGAGTTTCTGCCAGTCTCGGGGATAGTCAAGAACTGACATTTCTAAAAACTTTTTAGGTAATGATGATGGCGATGCTGGTCTAGAGACCACATTTCAAGAACCACTAATTTAGAGAAACATGTCTCAAGGTGCAGTCTATTCCTTGACTTCATCAGAGTAAGAAGGGGTGCTTAGAAAGACGAAGATTACCAAATACTACCCCGTTTTTTTTTTAAATCAGAATATCCAGAATGGGAGTTAGATTTCTGAATTTTTAACAAGAATTCCAGATAGTTCTGATGTACACTACAATTTGAGAACCTCTGTTCTTCTCTCCAGTTCTGATATTTCACTCAAGTTCAAGCATAAGATGTGTTTTTAGGGCTCTGTGTATAGCTCAGGGTTCCTTGTGGTATAATGGTTTTTCTCTTTTTCTGCTTGACAATTGTTTTTTTCATTCTTTAGGATCCAGGTCACATATTTCTTCTTTTTAAGACTTTCCTTCCCTGTAAGAGATTAATTTCTCCATTAATTCTAGTTAACAGTCAATGTACTATATGTTCATGCGTTTCTTTTCACTAACAAAAGATGATATTTTAGACTGGGAAAGAGAGCACTGCATTTTTTCATTGAGGTTTTTGTCATTAAGTAAGGGATGCATTAAGCCATCAGAAAAATATTATTGATTCTAATAAAAATGAAGAGATATAAACTTGAAAACTCAATAAAACTGAACTTTATATTTTGCAGTATAGAAAGATTTGCTTTTCATAATTATGACTTACATTATTTTAAATAAACCTTTGAAAATTTTTGTCTCATATTTTAAATAAACCTTTGAAAATTTTTGTCTCAGTAAAACTTTTTTTCCTAAAAAAGTTTTTTTTAATGAATATACATATGCAAACACACATGATTATGTAACTTTTTTGACCTTTTCAAAACTTCTCATTGATTTTTTTAAGGAATTGGATCATTTATTTAAAGAGTTTCTGCCCTCTTCATTTGCCAATTTTTCCCATTTGTCTAATTGTAGCAGCTGTTGCCTTAGGTAACATCTGTTCTCTATTAACTCCTCAGAAAGACATTTTTGAGAGGTCATAAGGATCAGAGCTATGATACACCTAGAGACTTGACCTAAAAGACTTGATCAGTGGATTATGGTGTGATTTTATAGCCTAAGATGCTTTAGGTATTATGACATATCTACAGTTCAAAAGAAGTCTGTGAGGATTTCAAAAATGTTATGAATAATGCCAAGCTCTTACCATTTCAATTTCATTTCTATGATAATGATAATGACTTGCTCAGTTGATAATTTTTGTTGTGCTTTCTTCTTTCTCCTTTTCTCTTTGAGATGAGAAGCATCAGCAAAACAAAGTCAAGGATGAAAACACTAGAACAAGAAACAGAAAATCTACTCCCTGATAATGAAAAAGAACATTTTGGCAGGACTAGTACATTACAGATCATTACGGATCTGAAATATAGGACTCTATGGATCCATTGTAACATTAATGATTCAGTTATGTTGGTTACATACTTTAGCAAGTAAATATTGGCTACAGAAAACATAATAAATACATATGAAATTAATGTGGTGCTCAAAAGTAAGGGAAACTCTGAACTCAAATATGTACCAATATCAAAGCTGGGTTATTATTTGTTTAAAACTCACCTATTATTCATAATATGCTAGTGAAATAATAAAAATCTACCTTTCAAATAAATTTGCAACGCCGAGTACTTTACTTATATTTTATTAAATTATTTCAGCTCATCCCTAGTAGCTAACCTGGTGGGAAGGGACATTATAAGTGTTCATAAAATGAATTTGTAAAGGCAACATCCTCTAGATTTTTTAAACGCTGAATTCTAAAAGGGAAACAAATTATTGTACTGATGAGTCTTGTTAACTTTAGAATATACATACAGTCAGATGTCTCAGCTCTCTCTAGAGGTCCTTGTGGCATAATGATGCAGAAACCCATCAAGGATATTTGTGAATAAAAGAAAAAGTAAAAATAAGGAAGTCTCTAATAAACAATTTATCTAAACAAGACTTTATTTCCTTATTCAGACATACCTGAGTTAGTTTAGCATACTGAAGATATTATATATGAGTACTGAATATAAATGTATATGAAATAAGCTCTCCTCCCCTCAAATAGAGTGACATCGAAAGCTAATGGGAAGATGATAGAATTTCAAACTGAGAAATTATATATTTAAATCAGAGTTTTGTTACTTAAATTATATATTTAAATCAGAGTTTTGTAGCTATGTTCTGTGGGACCAGATGCTTATTATTTTTTCATCATTGGTGGGCACAGCATTCTAATTTTATGTGACTTCAGTGAAATAATATATTGAAAGAAATCAGGAGCAACCATAAGAAGCAACTATTATTTGATAAAGCTTTTAACAATTCACTATTGTGTAAAAGAAGACAGAGACAAAGAGTATATAATTTAGCATTTCTTTACATTAAATTATAAAAAGAAATTCGAGAATTGATCTACAGTGTAAGAAGTCAGTAGTGATTATTTGGGGATGTTTTTTTTTTCCTGGGCTACTTGATCTTATAAGGTGAATGGTTTACCAGCATCGACTCTTTGTGACCTTCAAACCCTTCCCAGCCTTCATTCTTTTGACTTGAGTTTAAAAGGAGCCTCAGAAGGCTGCATGCTTCTGGAAAGACTTTATCTCCCGCTTGCCAATACTCACAGTTTTGATATCACTTTTCACGTTAATGCCATCAGCATTAGTCTCCCTTTGGAGCAATTTGAATTTGTAACCACAAGTTCAGTTCACCAAGTTCACTCCTTATCTCCTGCACACAAATTCTGATATGACTTTTCAAAATCTACATTATGATAACTTTCATTCTTTTCTACCTCCTGAAATCTTTTCATAGTACCTTCTGAAGTTGATTCATTAGCAAAATCCCGCCTTTCCTAAACCTCTTCACATTCTTGCTCTAAAGGAAATAGGCCTCTTTCCTAAGGACACTGATTTCCTTGTGGCCTCTTAAATAGTGTTATATAATAAAACATTCGTCTGGTTTTTATCCTAAGTTCCTGGGACTGAGCTTCTAAATCTTTGGAATTTTCCCACATAATAGAAGTGCCTTTTTAAAATCGAGGATGGGCTCCTGGGACCACACTTCAGTTTATCCTAGAATGGTGACTCATGGTGGGTCCCAGATTGTTTCAGAATGGGAATGACCTTGCAAGAAAGGCCAACCATGTGATTAGATCGTTGACACTTTAAGCCAGATATCAAGTTGACCTCCAAAAACCTCAAGTTCAGTTATGTGGCCAACGATTCAATCAATCATGCCTACATAATAAAATCACAATTAAACTGGGTATCAAAGCTTAATTGGGCTTCCTGGCTGGTGAACACACTGATGTGCTGGGAGGGTGGTGATGCCTTCTCAATTCCATAAGAGAAAACATGAAAGCTTTGTACTTGGAACCTTCAAGACCTCCCTCATGGGTCTCTTCTTTTGGCTGGTTCTTGATTTGTATCCTTATAATAAAACTTTAACTGTGGTGCTTTTTTGAGTTATGTGAGTTGTTCTAGTGACTTACTGAACCTGACAGGGTGAGAGGAACTCCTGAATTTATAACATTTGTCAGAACTGTGGGTGACCTGGGGAACCCCAAACTTATGGCTGGTATTTGAAGTAAAGGCTCCCTGTGAGTGTCTGTGCCCTTAACCGGTACAAGCTATATTAACTCTACCAGTTAGCACCAGAATTATATTGCAGATGATGACAGTATTTCCAACCCTGCTGGTGAGATGGGTGTTCTTTATGTCCCTTATTTTCCCTTCATAACCATTTTCAGTACCTCTCCCATCAAAACAAACACATTTTGGTTATCAGAATATAAGTGTCAGTATCCTTTACCGTCTCCATGATCTGTAGATCCTTAGGTTACTCTCTGTCATTTCTTAGATATTTTTAGCTGTCATTCTGTCTAACATTTTTTTTTTTTTATTTCAAAACTATACTAACCGTTGATCTCTGCAATGTTCTGATCTCTCAGTTCATTGAATGGCTCTCCTCCATTAATATTGGCACAATACTCTTCCTCACCCTACACATTCACCAACATGGTCATATCCTACACTTTGTCATTATCAGTAACTTTAACCCCTCCACAATCTCAGATTCATGCACTCCACTCTATTACCATAATCTCGTATCTTTATAGTTCACTTCTTTTGGTGCCCAAACTTAAATAATCCTTTTAAACAACTAAGACATACAGTACTACCCAGAAATTTTTCTGTTTCCTATTACATTCACCCTCCCATTATTCTCACTTCAAACTTCTTTCTCCACTCACATTCTTAGCTGATAATCTTACTTCCTATTTTACCAAGAAAATTTAAGCAAATATCTCTATTTTAATATAATATGAGTCATGGAAAGGTTATATAAATTTCTCATGATAAACAAAATTTAGCTCGAGTTCAGTGCCCTTAATTTTTGTCTTGGCCAGCTGCTGCCACATAGTGCTGCATAACAAATTGCCCCCAAATTTAATGGCTTACCTTTTAAAAGTGATTATTTTAATGTTCCTAGGTTTGCTACAAGTAAGCTTGACTAAACAACTCTGACTCATGATGGGTTTATATCTGGACTGCTAATTTGTTTTTGTTTTTGTTTTTCTACTGGTGTTTAGGATCTGGGTTTTATTTTTGGTGTCAGATACTATGGATTTTTTTTTTTTTAGAAGTAGAGATAATGCCATTTTTAGATGATAAATCCCAGGAATGAAAAATAATTCTCAATTTTTTCTAATATTATAGAGAAAACAAATGTGTTCCCAGGTTAGAATTGCTAAAATTCTGATTCGTAGCCAAGCAGTCTTCTATGGATATAGTTTACTTGTTATCAGCTTTGAATATTATGTCCCTATTATTTCACATTGGCACTGTAGGCTAGTTGCAAAAAGAAAAAAAAAAAAAACAATGACAGATCTTTTGCGATATTTCTGGAATTATATTTCTTCAACTCCTGTCTTCTCACAAATGTTTGCTCATAAGGCCAATAAAGGTGTTTTCATTAAAAGATAATTTCACCTTTCCTCTCTGGTATGGTAAAAGGTGGTGAGAAGATAATCTGATTACCAATTTTTTATGGTGGGGCATGAGTTAATTGTTTATGACACAACTTGAGTTTTTAACTGAAAGGTTAGGGAGTAATATCCCCCCTGTCCTTCCAGGCAACACATCACATAAAACCATGGCCAGAAGTCCTTATAAATATGCTCCTTCTCCTCTCTTGCTCTCTGTTTTGAGATTAGTCAATAATGAGTACAGCAAAACAGGTCACACAGCCTTAACCTTGTGAGATATAGCTCATAATACTGAAATGTCATGGCTGGGAAAAAAAATGGGGATCATCATTTTCTCATCCTGACATTTTTCCACATCATAACTCACAGGTACTTCATTAAAGATCAAAAATGAAATAGAGTAATAAGACTATATTGACAATCACAGTAAATAAAATCAAAATCTATGTAATATATTTGAGGTTGAGTCGTGACATTAAAGTTTAGGGAATTTAACATTTGGTTATATAGATATTTATCATGAAGAAATTTAAAATGTATACTAACCACACAGAAAGAAGGAAAAAAGATATAAAACATCTATTCCTGATGTTCACAGGGCAAATTATAGATTTTAAGTTATATATATGTAAACATAAAAACATATGAGCAAAACGAGAGTCTACAAAATATTGATATATATTAAGATAAGATGGAATCAAATCAGTCATCAGAACAAAACATAGTATAATTTTATGTTTATCCTTTAAAAAACGTTTTAAAAATACATGCAACATCAGAGATCTACAAGTTTATTCTTTTAACATATGTAAATGTTATATAAATGTATCCTTTTAACCTAATAAGAATATCCTCTTATAAAAAATGATATAAATAACCTATGTAAATGCCAATGGAGTGATGCATATTTCAAATTTATGGTAACATTTATGGATTTATCTATTCATTTATTTAGACACTCATTCAAAAAATATCAATAACTACTATGTGTCAGACATATAAGTTATATAGATTTAGTGATATATAAACTTCTTGGTAAATGTAAATCTGTGATTGTGATATTGTCAATGATTCCAATAATCTGTCTTCTAAGTAAAGTGCTGAAAGATAAAAGAAAAAAATATATACATTTGCTTTGTTTTTTTGTTTGTTTATTTTTGTGGCCTAACACTGCATTACAGAATTAAATGAAACAGTTGAGCCAAGGAGCCAACAAGAAACCTCAGGACAATTTATAGCATATGCTCATATCTTGAAGCTGACTTCTTTTGAGTCTATACTGCAAAAAAGGTTACATTTTTATAGGAAAAGCATATCCTTCTCACCCAGTTTCCTCCCTTCATTCAGTGTGCTATAAAAATGTTTTTTCACCTCTATTAATTTTACAGTAGGCACACATGTACTATAAGCACACATAAACCATTTTTAAGAAATACAGTGAAATTCAAATTCCTTGGCCTCTCATTAAAAATGTAATAAATAATTCCAAGTTTAAAAACAGAAAAAAAAATCCAAGAAAATAAATTTTCAAAATTGATCCAAGCGAAGAAAATATATTGTACTTAAAATGGTAGAAAATTTTACCAAAATATATTTAGATGAAGAGAGACCCTTGTAGCTTTGATTCTGATGCTAAAATCTCTCTGAGTTTTATGGTACTAGCTTATCAACAATTTGAAGTAAAACCTCAGAATGTAACGTGCTTTTTTTTAGAAAGAAGTTAAATGTTAGTTAAAATTTATTAACACAGGATTTGGGATTCTGTCACTTCGAATTTACCTCAAAAGTACAGTATTAGCAAAT
>NW_011888858.1:470463-479862 GCF_000151845.1 Pteropus vampyrus
TTATATATATCCTATGATTACTTTGCTCAAGTGAAGCCATAAGAACAATTTACTTCCCAAGAGCAAACTGCAATAGGATGATAAACTAATTTTCCATAACACCCACTAGAAATGTTGACCTAGCTGATGAGGAAAGTGGAGTTATGGTTATTCGGGATATGAATTACTAGAAAGTTAGTTAGCACTTATCTCCTTTTCTTTTCTCTTTTCTCTTTTTGTCCTTTCTCCCTTTATTTTTTTCTTTTAATTTCTCTTCCCTATCTGTCTACCCATCTATCTGCAGATCTCCCTGTTAATTGAGAAAACTAATGAATGTATGTTTAGATGGTTGTATTATATTTTTCTTTCACTTGTAAGATGGTAATATTAGGAAAAGAATTTTAGAACTCTTTACTAATTTTGTGTTCTTACATAAATTATATTTACAAGTAATATATAACATTAACCATATAATAGAACTAATAATCTAATTTCAGAATTATAAAATGATCCCAAATTTAAAGTAACTATGAATAATAATAATATTAGGTAACTTCACTGAGTAAATTGTGAAGTGATATATGTGTATTATCTATGTTAATGTATAAAAATTTCTCTTGAAATAACTACTATTCCTTTTGTCACTACACATGAGGATATAGAAGCTTACAGAGGTTTTTGTCCAATGTCACACAAGAAAATATCAGAGCCGATGTAGAAACAAGACAGTTTGTTTCAGAGCACTCAGACATTATACATACTACCCTCAGGTATTGTGAATATTTGGTGAGAATAATTTAAAAAGTCATGTCCAAGACATCTCTCACTGCTATTTATGTTAATGTAGAAGCATTCAAAATAATGATTAGTTTTACAATCTATGATAATTCTTTATAATTAAAATACTTTTAAAGCAATCAAATAAAAACTGTTCCTGTTTTAAAATTCTATCATTAGAACACCACACTAATTTGCTGTTGTTAACTAGATTTGGGAATCATGAAAGTGATGGCTTTTTGTTGGTCAGAACATATAATTGAAGTAAGTGTTCCCAAAAATATCAAAGACCTTAATTACACATGCCAAACATTGCAAGGATTTTGAAAATGGCCAAAGGTGTCCCATAATTAATATCTATCCTTTCCTGCCAGATTCTTCAGTCTCATAATCACTCTTTTTTGTTCCAATGGGATCATCTAAGCCCTGTCTGAAAGTCCTGTTCTAATCATTTTCTAGGCCTGGTCCTAAACTTAGATATTAGTTCTAAAATGTAAACACTGTGCCATATTGGACACATCTTTTTTAATCTTTATGAAATATTTATAAACATCACTAAATCTCCCTCATTGCACTCACCTATTTCTTTCCCTCCCAAATGAGAGGTAAACAACATCTTAAAACTGGTATAAATTTGTATTTTTAATATATTTTGATACATATATGTATTACTTTATAGGACTACATTGGATAGTAGAAGTAAACATAAAAATATTAGACCTACATATTGTCTTATGACTTGCCTATTACAGTCAATGTTGTATTTGTGGAATTGATAATATTTATACATGTAAGTATAATTCATTTATTTTTATTTTAGATCATTATATTGTTATATGGTACGTGGAAACCACCTAAATGGCCACTGATGAATGAATAGATAAAGAAAATGTGGTATATACATACAAGGCAATATTATTTAGTCTTGAAAAAGAAGGAAATCCTACAATTTAGGACACCGTGGATCAAACTAGAAAACATTTGCTAGGTGAAATAAGCTAGACATAGAAAGAAAAAAAAAAAAACGTGATTTTACTTATATGATGAATCTAAAATAGTCAAACTCATAGAGGCGGAGTGTAAGATGGCTGCCAAGGACTAAGCAGAGGGGGAAATAAGAAAGTATTAGTCAAAGTATACAAAGTTTCTCATACAACATGGATAAATTTTAGAGATCTACTATACAACATAGTGCCTATACTGAACAATACAGTGTTGTATATTTAAAATTTTGCTGAGAGATTAGATCTTATGTTAAGTCTTAACGTCAACATCATAAATAAAGAAGAGGTTGGGAGGAAATTTTTGGAGGTGATGGGTAGATAGATTTATGGCATAAATTATAACACTAGTTTCTTAGGTATATAGTTCTCTCCAAACTCATCAAGCTGTATATATTATTCATATAAAGCTTTTAGTATGATAATTAATTAACTAATGAATTAATTATTTAAGTGCTTATATATTCCCCCATCAACATTTCACATTTAACATAGCTAGGGTGGAACTCTTGATTTTTTTCTTAAGCTATTCCTCCAAAAGCCTTCTGTATCTTAGTATACCTCTTCATCAGCTACTGAGTTACTCAGGTGAAATATCAAGGTATCTACCATGATTTCTCTGTTTTCTTCAATAACCAATATATTAGTAAGCTGTGGGTTACCATTCTCCAAAACAAATTCTAAACTTGTCCACTTTATTTAAACACTAGCTGAAAACATTATCATCTATCATCTGGGTTACTGCAAAAAATTTCTTAACTGGTCTCCTCACCACCGTCTTTTTCTAAAATGTGTTCTCCAACTAAAAGCTACAGTATTATTTTATAATAACAAACCTGATCATATCTCTCTATCAATGGCTTTCTAACTATTTAAAATATACGCCAGCCACCTGACCATGTTTTAATAAGTCCCAATATCCTGGACCCTGACTGTCTCTCACACCTTACTTGTACCTTTCTCCAGCTAGTGCAACATGCTCCAAGCGCGCTGCTCCTGCATACCAGCCCTACTTTCCAGTGAAACACAAGCTAAGAAATTGGCCTTGGTGTTTCTTTTGCTTTATAACAAGTTATGGTGTAGTACATATTTTAAAAAGTGATTTAATATGTTAAATATATACAAATCACTTTGATTTTGCCTGGAGTCGCCTGTCCACTCTATACTCCTAAAGAAACATGTTATCTTTTGTCCCTTTGGGAAATGTTTTATTCTTTTATTTATTATTTTGCTTTTTCACTTTATACATATCTTAGAAGCTAATTATTTTCAGACTTATGAGGCAGTAAACTGATCATTACTACATAAGAAGTGTGAACAGTAATGCTAGCCTGAAGATAAATAGAGGTTTTCTTTTTGTTGTTTCCTCCGTCAGCAAAATAAAATATATAAAATACAGCTAACATCCATAGTAAATATGGACTGTGTACATAAGAAAAAAAAATGTTTTCTTTGATAGAGGCAGAGATAGAACAGAGAGAGAGAAAGGGTAACTATGGATATTCAACATTTCTCTTGTTAAAAAATAATAGCAAATTCGCATTTATGGTTGTATGTGGTTTGATAACAGATTTTAGGTGACAGTTTGTTTCAGAGCACTCAGACATTATACATACTACCCTCAGGTATTGTGAATATTTGGTGAGAATAATTTAAAAAGTCATGTCCAAGACATCTCTCACTGCTATTTATGTTAATGTAGAAGCATTCAAAATAATGATTAGTTTTACAATCTATGATAATTCTTTATAATTAAAATACTTTTAAAGCAATCAAATAAAAACTGTTCCTGTTTTAAAATTCTATCATTAGAACACCACACTAATTTGCTGTTGTTAACTAGATTTGGGAATCATGAAAGTGATGGCTTTTTGTTGGTCAGAACATATAATTGAAGTAAGTGTTCCCAAAAATATCAAAGACCTTAATTACACATGCCAAACATTGCAAGGATTTTGAAAATGGCCAAAGGTGTCCCATAATTAATATCTATCCTTTCCTGCCAGATTCTTCAGTCTCATAATCACTCTTTTTTGTTCCAATGGGATCATCTAAGCCCTGTCTGAAAGTCCTGTTCTAATCATTTTCTAGGCCTGGTCCTAAACTTAGATATTAGTTCTAAAATGTAAACACTGTGCCATATTGGACACATCTTTTTTAATCTTTATGAAATATTTATAAACATCACTAAATCTCCCTCATTGCACTCACCTATTTCTTTCCCTCCCAAATGAGAGGTAAACAACATCTTAAAACTGGTATAAATTTGTATTTTTAATATATTTTGATACATATATGTATTACTTTATAGGACTACATTGGATAGTAGAAGTAAACATAAAAATATTAGACCTACATATTGTCTTATGACTTGCCTATTACAGTCAATGTTGTATTTGTGGAATTGATAATATTTATACATGTAAGTATAATTCATTTATTTTTATTTTAGATCATTATATTGTTATATGGTACGTGGAAACCACCTAAATGGCCACTGATGAATGAATAGATAAAGAAAATGTGGTATATACATACAAGGCAATATTATTTAGTCTTGAAAAAGAAGGAAATCCTACAATTTAGGACACCGTGGATCAAACTAGAAAACATTTGCTAGGTGAAATAAGCTAGACATAGAAAGAAAAAAAAAAAAACGTGATTTTACTTATATGATGAATCTAAAATAGTCAAACTCATAGAGGCGGAGTGTAAGATGGCTGCCAAGGACTAAGCAGAGGGGGAAATAAGAAAGTATTAGTCAAAGTATACAAAGTTTCTCATACAACATGGATAAATTTTAGAGATCTACTATACAACATAGTGCCTATACTGAACAATACAGTGTTGTATATTTAAAATTTTGCTGAGAGATTAGATCTTATGTTAAGTCTTAACATCAACATCATAAATAAAGAAGAGGTTGGGAGGAAATTTTTGGAGGTGATGGGTAGATAGATTTATGGCATAAATTATAACACTAGTTTCTTAGGTATATAGTTCTCTCCAAACTCATCAAGCTGTATATATTATTCATATAAAGCTTTTAGTATGATAATTAATTAACTAATGAATTAATTATTTAAGTGCTTATATATTCCCCCATCAACATTTCACATTTAACATAGCTAGGGTGGAACTCTTGATTTTTTTCTTAAGCTATTCCTCCAAAAGCCTTCTGTATCTTAGTATACCTCTTCATCAGCTACTGAGTTACTCAGGTGAAATATCAAGGTATCTACCATGATTTCTCTGTTTTCTTCAATAACCAATATATTAGTAAGCTGTGGGTTACCATTCTCCAAAACAAATTCTAAACTTGTCCACTTTATTTAAACACTAGCTGAAAACATTATCATCTATCATCTGGGTTACTGCAAAAAATTTCTTAACTGGTCTCCTCACCACCGTCTTTTTCTAAAATGTGTTCTCCAACTAAAAGCTACAGTATTATTTTATAATAACAAACCTGATCATATCTCTCTATCAATGGCTTTCTAACTATTTAAAATATACGCCAGCCACCTGACCATGTTTTAATAAGTCCCAATA
Source organism: Pteropus vampyrus (assembly GCF_000151845.1). NCBI lineage: Eukaryota > Metazoa > Chordata > Mammalia > Chiroptera > Pteropodidae > Pteropus > Pteropus vampyrus. The sequence continues at coordinate 475,773 of NW_011888858.1, forward strand.
TCCTGGACCCTGACTGTCTCTCACACCTTACTTGTACCTTTCTCCAGCTAGTGCAACATGCTCCAAGCGCGCTGCTCCTGCATACCAGCCCTACTTTCCAGTGAAACACAAGCTAAGAAATTGGCCTTGGTGTTTCTTTTGCTTTATAACAAGTTATGGTGTAGTACATATTTTAAAAAGTGATTTAATATGTTAAATATATACAAATCACTTTGATTTTGCCTGGAGTCGCCTGTCCACTCTATACTCCTAAAGAAACATGTTATCTTTTGTCCCTTTGGGAAATGTTTTATTCTTTTATTTATTATTTTGCTTTTTCACTTTATACATATCTTAGAAGCTAATTATTTTCAGACTTATGAGGCAGTAAACTGATCATTACTACATAAGAAGTGTGAACAGTAATGCTAGCCTGAAGATAAATAGAGGTTTTCTTTTTGTTGTTTCCTCCGTCAGCAAAATAAAATATATAAAATACAGCTAACATCCATAGTAAATATGGACTGTGTACATAAGAAAAAAAATGTTTTCTTTGATAGAGGCAGAGATATAACAGAGAGAGAGAAAGGGTAACTATGGATATTCAACATTTCTCTTGTTAAAAAATAATAGCAAATTCGCATTTATGGTTGTATGTGGTTTGATAACAGATTTTAGGTGCTTTGTCATATTCTTTGTCTCAATCTGGAGAACTACATTTCCACTCTCCTAAAGAGCTTAGAGTTAAAACATGAATTTTATTGTTTAAGAAAGAGCAACATTCTAGTTTAAGATGAAAATAATTTAATCAAAGCAGTAAAAAAAATGTATCTTTGGTCTCTTTGGGAAATGTCTTATTCTTTTATTTATTATTTCATCTCAACTTTATACATATCTTCAGTGTCACCAGATAAGATTTTATATTATTTAGTGCTTTTGGGGTTTAAAAAGAAAAGCACTGAAATATGCATAATAGAATCTATAAATATATCCCTATAAGTGTAAAAAATTTCTTGGTGATATGTGTGTTTAGATATAGAGGTTCTATCATTAGAAGTCAATAGTAATGTGGTTTCTCAGAAATATAATTATTTCCTAAAATCATGAACTGACAATGAAAACAACTAATATAAAAGCAAAAGAATCACAGAGAACTTCTAACATCAGAAATGCATTATTGTAGATAGCATATTATTTTATTCCTATATGTCAGTCAGTGAAAGGCATGAGGTAGTAGAAACATTTCTGAAAAGTAATATGACTATTAAAGTTTTATTCAAAATTATATGCTAGTATAGTTTTTCTAAGTCCAAAACTCAGAGCTCAAATATTGAGTATGCTCCTTCTGATACTGCACCCAGAGTGGGTATAAAGAAATAAAGAAGTAAAAATCTGTTCTTGTTGAGTTCATTTAGTACTTATGAATAATATGCCCCGTATGTAAACCAAAAGTCTAGCTTTACAATTTACACATTATTTCAGCATATCATGACATATCTATCCATTTATATTTAACCACCCATGTATATATTAGTAAATTTGGAGCATTTAAAATTTTAGGGGATTTACATTTGTTCTAAGACAGATTTAGTTATCAGGTACTTTTATTTCCATGTTACAATATCTGGTACTCAGTAGAAATCAAGTATTTGTTGATAAATGAATGAATGAATGACTTACAGCTGAATACTTGAATAATTTCTTTGATCTTCAGTCATGTCTGTGAGTTGAATAATTTAGTTTAACTAATTTTTTCTCCAAAGCCAATTACTTTAGTTACAATCGTGTATGTTATATAGACCCGGTGTTAGGGAGAGATTTCAATTTCACTTACTCATTTAGGATTATTTTGTATCAAAATATATAAAAGGTTTCTAATTTTGGGCTATCTAGGTGTAATAGCTGGACTTTTCAGTAAGTGTTTACTTGGTAAAAAACATCACGTCAGGATTTTTATTTCAAGAATGATGCTGAGGACTTTTAAGTGTGAAAACACCACTCCTTTTAGACATAGGTGCAATTTCAAGTACAGTCTCTACCCTTATCCCAAATAATAGGGTATGTTAAATTGAAATGAGTTTAATTGGATATAATCTGAGATGACTCTCTAACAACTGAAAATTTTTTAACTACTATTCAGTAATTAGAACATAACACATATTAGATGCTTAATAAATACTTATTGAATAAAGAAATAAATGAATAATTTTTTTCTTGTTGAGCTCATTTAGTTTCTAACTCTGTGAACTCTCTGCCCTATAGTGGCAGATAAAATAACTTATTATATTTTGAATTAGATTAAGTTGATCTACAAACTAAAGTACACCTCAATTTTCAAATTTGGATCAAAATTTGCATACTCTTCCTGAGGTTTATCATTTTTCTCTAGCTGATAAGATAGTGTTATTATTTAGGGCATCTATAACCATGTGATATATGCCCCTAAAAGAACTGTTGAAACTGATATTAATTTATTAAATTGATCCACGTAATTTTTCAAGTAATATTAGAATAATTGCACTATCAGAGGAAGATGTTATGGTAGCCAATATACATTGAACAATGTTATATATTTTTAATAAACTTGCATTAAACAGAATTCAAGTACTTCCAAGCTGAGACATTAAATGTAGTCACTGTAGACTGGTGATGCACAAAAGATCAGCATGAATAAGTGAGGCAGTTAATAATATAAACCGAGTTGGAAGAACAAAAATGGATTGAGTCTGCGATTAATCATTATGTTCAATGATGCCATATGGTGGTCATCAGATACACTACGAATGATATTATTTTTCAAAAAGAGGACATATTCTTCCTTTCTAGGTCCTAAATATGCAATAAATTTGGTCTATCCAGGTGAAGTGAAATACTAACTCTAGCCTCGAACATCATAAGAATTAAAATTAACAGACAACTTTATGGGAGCCACAGAAAAAAATAAAATAAAAGTAAAGTTTTCGTTATTGTCCTTTAGCTACAGTTTTCGATATTGTCCTTTAGCTACATTTAATTCTGCTTTTTGTTTTATTATTTTATGGAGTTACTTTCTAGATCTGATTAAATTTTATTTTTAATTTTTATCTTTTCCAGTGCATTTTTAGTCATAATCTTTATATTGTAGCTAAATTAGTGTGGTTATCATCAAGTTCTATCTTCACGTTATGTAAACAAATATAATTATGGTAATTTTGTTAAGGAAATATATATGTGACTTATCTTTTTTTCCCCAGTTTGTGGCCATCTTTCCTATGAACTGTATAGTTTTAGTTATAATTAAACAAATGATGTTCCTCGATCATTACTCCCTTGTGTCATAAGAAAGTTTCAGGGTTCTGTATTTGAATTCATCAGCCTTTTTATAGTGAATAAAATGAAATAAGTTTGGGGGCCTGGGCCATTCATTGACTACACTGCTTCTTATAACTTATCAGCTTTCTTGGTTCTGCCTGCCATCAAGATATATAGCTGGGAGATAGTACCATAAAGGAAAGAATTATTGAGAAGATAAATGGTCTGTGAGAGAACTACAAGTCTCTAAAGTATAGACAGAAGGCAGAAAGTTACATTGGTCAACACTTTTGTTTGCATCCTTATGTCCAGCCCGTTTTGGAACTCCAGGAATAGTGTTCCTTAACTCAGCTTTGTCCACATTCTAGTTTCATTTGTTTTCTTAGTTATAACTCCATAGAAAATGCTCCCCACCTACAATTGGGATTATCCTTTTACTTTACTGGGAAAATTATAATATATTTTTATTAAAATGAGTACAGTTCTTTGAGCACTACTTTTATCTAGAATCTAAGTCTCCCACAGTGTTTTCTGGGTTTAGAACTTAGTGGCAGAATATGTGAATACTATACATAGATTAAAAGATAAATCTTATAATTTGTCATATAGATCTAGATAAATCAATCTTCAATCAAAAAAAAAAGCCAAATCAAAAACGAAGAAAAGAAAGAGAATGAAGGAAGGAAAGAAGAAAAGAAGGAAGGAAGGAAGGAAGGAAGGAAGGAAGGAAGGAAGGAAGGAAGGAAGGAAGGAAGGAAGAAAAAGAAAAATGATAGCCTTACCTGAATGAGGAAAATTTTTACTTGATAAATAAGTTACC
>NW_011888858.1:480748-483407 GCF_000151845.1 Pteropus vampyrus
CAGCAAGTAGGTAGTAGATGGCTGGGCAGATGTAGGGGAAGGCAGGCTGTAGGTGTTTTCTAAGTAGAGAAAATAACCTGTTTCAGAGACTCTGAAGTAGGAGGAACTTGCATTTGGTGGAATTTAAAAGACCCACACGGTGAAGCTTAAAACTGTAAGTGGCAGAAATTAACATGGTAAATCTTCCTTTGACCACTACATTTTAGTGTACTTCAACAGCTCTGCATTGCAGGACAATACCTTAAACACTGGCATGCTCTGGAAGTCTTTTCTCATTTCTCTTTTCTTTATACTCATTTTTCCTTGAGAACTTTAAACACCATCATGATTTAACTACCATTTACACTGCATTTATTTCAAAAATTTCCCTTATTATACTAAAAGAGGTAGTCTGTTTCTTTCTCTATTTATCTCTCTTAAACATAAATCTGATTATTTCACCTGACTCCTGTACATTTTCATATGGCTATCATACAAGCGTGTCATCATACCCCAAACCTAAATTATCCCTACGCAAACAGTCTAACCTTTTGGTTTTTCTTATTATGTGAGTGAACAACTCAGGCTATCCAACAGCCCAAGAAGTAAATGAAACCCTCAGCCTTGACCATTCTTCATGATGTGCTATGCTCTTATATCATCGATCACCAAATTCTGTAGAGTCTACCTGCTAGACAGCTACCAAATTTATTCAGAATTCCCATAATCACCACTGAGGACACTTACCATTATTCACGTAGCTTACTTTCAGCAAAATCTTCACACTACTTGGATTTCAAATAATCACTCCCTTCTTTTTGTCAAGGACTGAGCTGAGCTGAAGAGACCTAAGATGCCAGGTGTCAAAGTAGCCAATTAAAACAACAAACCAAAAGGAAAATAACAAACAGTCTTTAGTCACTTACTGTGTGATAAGCAAGAGGCTACAGAAGAGAAAGCATTGAATCTCCCACTGTTCCCCTTTCCCCATGGGATGGTACCAGTAGAGGGTCAGGTAGATCAGTATAGATGGGGAGAACTGCCTCAGCACTGAGGGAGCCTGGAACAAAAGGTTCCTGCAGTTTTATGGACCTATAGGCTGTGAGTGGGAAAGTGGAAGGGCTAGGAATAGAAAAGTACTGAGTACTGAGTCAGAGTGAAGAAAGATGTATTCAAGATTTCTCCCCTCTCCAGATAAAAGGCCCAAGGAAGGTCTGGCCCATGCCAGGAATGCAGATATGCACACATGCATGGCCCACTAAAGGTACTTGAGTGCTTGACTGAAACTTCTTTCAGAGACTACAGTGAAATGACTGTGCGCAAATTGGTGTGGAGAGGGCAGCTTTTCTCTCTAAGACCTGCAAGGTAAATCCTTTTTTAGTACCTACAGTTGTGCCTGAAAAATCATATATAGGTGTATTTATATTAGACATGAGCCAGACTCCTCATCTTTTGGATTCACCCCTCCCTGCAGTCTTCCTTATAATACAGACCCCTGCAATTCTTTGTTTCTATGCCCTCCTGTCTGCTTATTCTACTGCTTCTGCCTTGCTTACTCTCTTAACTATTTTTGTTATATTTATCCCTTCTTTATACTTCAAATCATAGTTTAGACACCAATCTCTCCAGGAATCATCCCCAACTTGCTAATTAGATTTCTTCCAGCACTTTGAGCTAAGTTGATCGTCGTGGTTCCTAACCCTGGATGCACATCAAAAATTTCTTAGGATTATTTGTGTCCTGGATATAATGCTAACCTTAAATCTTTTTTCAAGTTTAGTGCTTTCTAAATTTCTTTAGTATTTTCTATGCTTTGAAAACAAAACACATTTTTAAAAAACAGTATAAAATTTCTCCAAATAATGGAAGAGCTTCTGTAAGAGAGATGTTTTTTGTCCTCTAGTTGAACAGATCTGTGATACAGGATTCATTTTAAAGCAATTACGTTTGTTAGAAAATTGCTTCTTATGTTAAACAGAAATCTACTATTCTTTCAACTCTTACTTTTTCAACTTTTTAATGTTTAATCCTCTGTCATTTGTTTTTATAATGAGTATTTAGTTATTTGAAAATAGACATCAGTACATCTAATAAGTATTCTCTCCTTCTTTAGCTATTCTTCAAATATGAATGGCTTTTAGATATTTTACCACTCTGAACATTATTCTTTTGATGGGCTCCTATCTCTAAATAGTTTTATAAAATGTAATCCTGTGAATGAGCAAAATAAAACTGATGTAATCTTATTTTAATACATTGGAACTATATTAACTCCCTTGATCCTGTTACTGCGATTCTTATCTGGATTTATTACATAGTCTTATAAATTACATTCCAAATATCTGAGAAATCCATATATAACTTAATAGCTTCTTTCCCTTTAACACTACAGATAAGTGAACTATTAAAATATGTGTGCATATTTGAAGATATAAACTAAAAGTTTTCTTTTATCATTCTCAGCAAAATATTTAAACATCAAAGCTTTTTATCTCCTCTACTTACATTTCTCTACTAATATTTACCTTTTATCTCAAATACGACTTTGTAATATTATCAGTAAAGCATATCCTGTGTGGAACATTCATTGACATATATCAGTGCCAGTCTCTACTGAACTGAATACAGCTAAAGGAAAAGAAAATATTCCAGGAGCTTAGAGTGTTATGTTACACAAGTC
>NW_011888858.1:483732-521779 GCF_000151845.1 Pteropus vampyrus
GTCTATGAAATAGAGATCATATGAAAATCAGTTTAGTCATTTCCAAGCAAGATTTAATAACCTGGTATGCCAACAATGTTTTATTAAATCCACTATAATTCATCTCTAACAAAATTGCACATGAAGAATGAAGTCTCTTTCTTACAGAAGAGATGTACAATCATTTGCAGAATGATTTAAAGAGAAACAATGAGTCTCTGTTGATAGTGACATTTAAGAGATACATTTACTCTAAAGCATGGATATGTAAATAATTCAGTGAATAATTGATTAAATCATATCTTTTTGAGGAATAAGCATTTGGAATATTATTTGTGCAAAGAAATAACTAGAGAAAGTGGCGAGACCTTGTGATCATGGTTTTAAGTCAAAGGTCTCTGGGCTGGAGGTCAGACTTTCCAACACAGTGGTTAGGATCGAAGATTCTGGAGACAGATGGCCTGGGTGTAGAGCTTGGCTTCATCTCTTACTAGATATGTTGCCTTTCCTCATATTTACAATGAAAGTAACAATTGTACCTATCCAACAAGTTTGTTGAGAAGATAAATATCACAACTAAAATACCTAGTGCAATGTTTGGCATGTATAATTACTCAGTAAATAAAATAAATATTAGCTTTATAAAGTTGCATAAGAAACAAAAACTTCTGTTCCTTTTCTTACTAATTTGAAATATTAGTATTTTTTATCATTGTTCTGAAATATTTTTAAACTAACTATAAGATTCAAAAGCTTTACTCTTTTGAATTCAACTTCCTAATATAGTGCCTGCCATATAGAAGGCATTAAATAAATTTTTAATGAATGAAGAGAGAGCTGGACATTCTGAAGCTCCAAGCACGTGACTTCTTCATATACTCCACCCTGGGGATTTCCTGAGGCACCTTCTGAGTATACTGTTCTGGAATACTGTTAGAATAGTTGTACCAGCTAGTCCTTAAATTTAGATCTCTTGTCTTAGAAGCAATTGTAGCAAGATTGGTAAAAGTTCTAGACTATGAAATCCAATTATTAGGGAGACTCATTACTCTTGCAGGTGATGGGAGACAGCTCAGTAAATACATGAAGCAGTTTTGGTATTATATCCCAGCATGAGTAGTTGAGATGCCTTGATCTTAATATGCAGGTAAATCATGGCTTTCGGTGAATTCTGGAGCAGGGCTTATTCATTAATGCGAGGGAGCATCATGGTATTGGTCAATTAATGGTAGAACCAAGACACAAATGTGGTCTGGGAAAAAAAGCATTGAAAGACAATGCAGGCAGGAATTGAGCTGTAAAGAAATAGGATCTTAAATGGCTTACTAACACAAAGACTTGGGTATAAGGAAGCAGTTAGTAAGTCCTTTACCCTAACAAATTAGAGATAGTGTTTCAGGGAAAAAGACAAAAACCATGTTTGGAGAAATAGACCACATGATGAAGGTTGACTTGCAGTCAAGTGTAATGTGATTCAGGGTGTTAGCATGCTACACAGCAGCTTTTAAAATCTCTCTGCTGAAGGTTAAAGTCTATCTTAAGAAGGAAGCAGAGCTGGATCTGTATGTGGAATTTGGTATCTCTTTGAAAAAAGAAGGATCCTGAGGCTCAGGTATCACTCTAAAATTCTCCAAGAGCATTTATAATTGGGCCTTAAAATATGCCTTATTCCTATAAATATCTAACCACAATGTTTGGGGGGCTTTGCATCCACTCATAATAGTAACATAGGTTTCATTAACTCTCTTAATCTCTGTCATATGCTTTGCAACCCTGCAACTATTCAGTGGCATGCTTTTGCTATATCTTCCATGATCATCCCTGTCCCTGGACTTCCTGAAAATTGTTGTAGTGTCTGCTAGTATATAGCTTACACAAGCGCTTTTCAACTTACTTTATGTCTTGGCCTTATCAGCAGTCCAGTTTTGGGTGGATTCTATTTCCAAGCAAATCTGCTACACACATCTCTTTTTCCAAGAATGACTCAGATTTCTTTAAAAATTATGAGTTTACAGTTAATTAAACATAATTTCTAGCCTGCAATGTTCTGAAGAAGTTTCTTAGGTTTTCATAAGAAGAAATAATCGTACATGCTTCTGGTAACTTTTCTGAAAACTTAAATCTGCAATAGTATAAGCCCCCAAATTGACAAGTCTGATTTTAAATGACTTCTATAGTTTCTTTTTGATGCTGAGTTGAACGACTTGGGTATCATAAACAGAGAAAACACTTGAAGTGATTTAAGGAGACTAAGAATAATCTTACATACTTTGCCTTAAAAAACTCTCTGAAGGCATTGATAGAAAACAGAGATTTCCTAGGGGTATGGATTAGAGATTGCTTTCCCGGGGGTATAGATTAGAGTCGTACTTCACATCACATAACCAGTCTTCCTAATAGTCCTTTTCACCTCTCTCTGGTCACTTGTCATTTGAATGTCATCATCTTTCTCCCCCACTCCCAACTTAGAACAATTTAGCTTTTTCTTGATTTTTCCAATTAGCTTTTCCAGCTATACCTCTCCAATTTGATTAAAGCAATTGTTTTATTTTTTTTCTTAAATGTCTCAAGGAAAGATAGTAATTCCTATGTGTCAAATGTGGCTCTAGGTTAGTGCAATTGTTAATTTGTTTAAACATTTAAAAATTATTATTAGTTTTAGTATCAAAAACTGATATTTTAATTGTGTAATTATTTGGTAGCAAGATTATTTATGATCAGTGTCTTATTATTATAAGTGTATAACTGACATAAGATCTCTTTTACCTTAATATGTTATCCATCTTTTCCAACACCAAATAAAGTTCCATTTCCTGGTTCAAATTGAGGACAAACTTTGAATAAATTTGTGCTTCAACTCAGCTCACCCTTTCTCTGTCAGCGAATGCAGGCAGATGTTGGCAAGTGTAATTGGATGAAGTGCTAAGTTATGGCTGATGCCAAAACCTTAAAGGACTGCATTTGCCTGACAGGTTCTCAGTGGACAAGTAAAAGAAAAAAAAATCTCTTGCTGTCTTCCCTTTCCCGCCCCCTCCAAATGTTTACATTATATTCAAAATGCCTGACTGAAAAGACATCTCCAATGTGGTCGTTCTTGGTGGTGTCTAATGTAAGCTGTTTCCCAGAAGAAAATACAAGGTAATCTCATTGCTTTTTTGTAATATGTCATGAGCATGTCTATATCATATGCCTGAAATGTTTCAAGGAACATTGACATTCTAATGGCCTTAAATATTAAAATTCCTTTCAAATACTTCACTACTCTAAAACCTGTTTTTATTTTTTCATCTATTTTTACACCTTATTATCCTAACTCTAGGATTAATATAAACATGATTATGTAGATAATTTGAGATTTTCTTATTGCTTAATTGCAAATAATTTAGAATTTGGCAAATTTGTTTACAATAGATGTTAAGATAGATACATACAATTTACTATCCTTTACATCACAATCTGAACACATAATCTAAAAATGAGCCCTGGATGTTTAACATGATTATTGAGGACATAGATAATTTTAAATTTGATTACACTTTTACTCTTAACATACAGAAAATGGTAATAAAAATCTGATAAATTATCAGTTGAAGATGTATTATTTTCTCCTGTTAGATTTTCAGGTATAAGTCATACAGATAGTCTAAAGAAATAAATGATTTAAAAATACGGGCAGTTTTTTTTCTCAAAAAACAAATTATCACACTTCTTTAAGTATTAAAACAGATTTGAAAGTAGGTCAAGAAATTTTTGCCATACATATAAAATGTTCAAAAACTTTTACTTATTAATCTTTATTATATAAACATATACATATATGTATACGTGTGTGTGTGTGTGTGTGTGTGTGTGTGTGTGTGTGTGTGTGTGTGTGTACATATAAAATTCAATGCTACTATCCTTTTAAGTTCCAACTAAATAGTTAGGAACAATATAGCAAGAACTCCAAATCAATCTATTTCTACCATAATAAAAGGAGGTCTGTATCTGTAATTCTGGACGTGGATGGCAAATTTAGCCCTGGAAATGACATATTATATGATATTGAACAAGGCCCTTGGCCTTCTTGCCCCAACTCTTCATCCGTAATATTGAAAGGTTAAACTATATGCTCTCTGTTCCCTTAAACACTTTAATTCTATGTTCTAATAAAGAACACAAAGATAGGCAATTTAAAAAATGGCACTTAGATTGAAATACATGGCTCTAGAACTATCACTGCTTTGTTATTAATTCAGGTACATAGAGTTTAAAGATGATAATTTCATTGTCATTATTAAAAGACCACTTCAAGTTGCATTTTTGTAAGATATATTTATCTGAATTTCCCACTTGAGTAAACTGTTATACTTCTATGAAGTACACTTAAGTGGGATAAAGAAAATTAGTTTTCCCCAGCATTTAAAAGTTTTATAATTGCCCAAGTCTTGAAATTCTCATATATTTTAAAACTTAGTATCTTAGCAACTTTTAAACTATCACTTAATAATTAGAGAAGATTCTTAGCTCTAACATATCTTGTCTCAGTATATTTTTATGAAATTGAATAATAAAAAAGAATCACAAAGAAGAGAAAAAACAAAATTATTATTACTATTTTTTGAAACAAGGAATTATGATCTGGTTTGAGCTGATGATCATCATGAACTGATGATCAAAAATAAGGACTCATTACAAAATTCTAGGAAATCAAGAACTATGCAAAGCAGGGAATACTAAGAGTTTGCTTATTGTGGTTCTAAACTTGGCATTTGGTATATGAATAAACACAATTTAAATTATTCTCCTATTAATAGAGGTAATTCAATTCTTCTATTTAATTATTTTAAAATATTTATCTCAATTTGGAAAAAATATTTTATCAACTCTCTGATAGACAAAGAACAGAAGGAAGGAGGAAAAGCAGAAATCAGTTATGCAGGTGTTGGAAATAGACACCAAAACAGATAAAAACAAAAAGAATCTTTTTTCTACAGAACATCTCTACAAGTCTGATAACTATTTACATTCTATTATGAAGCTTCATCAAAAACATTTTAAAGATAATCAGCTGATTCAGGAAGACAGTTTTCTAAGTCAAAATTGCGAACTGCAGTTGTTTACTGCCCTATTTTATTTTTATTTTTGGTATTTATCTACCCTATTTTTGATCAATTGATACAGATCTTTTTAAAAGTGAATGTCAAATAAAATAGGGCTAAGCCAGAACCTTCACAAAAATACCACTAGAGGAAAGATAGAATGTTCTACATCAAGATAAAAAATAAACAATCTAAAAATATATCACCCCAGAACAACATTGTTCAATAGTATTTCCCTATACTATGAAAGAAATAAAAAACTTGGAATATTTAGTTTAAAACTCAAATAACAGTCATGTTATGTAGTAAAAATGATGGTCAAATAGAGAAAAAATAGAAAAGATTGTCTGAGTCCAGCTTCCCTAGAAGCAAACAGTGAGAGAGAAGTTCTGTGCAAGCATTTTATTAAGACACTTCCAGAAAAGGATGCTTAGTAGCCCAAAGGAAGTCCCCTGAAAAGAACAGATGTACACATAGAAACAAAAGCATACAATAGTACAGGAAGGAGACAGAAAATCAGCAAAAGTAATCCAAGAATATCTGAACAGAGGATCAACAATATTCACTGAAACTGCCATGGTCTGTATTCCCATAAAAGCAGACTCTGAAACAAGGATTCAACTGCAAATAGTTTATGTGAATATCAATCCTAGAAAAGACTGGTAAGAGAATGGAGAAGTGAAACAAGGAAATGAAGAAAGGAAATATAGGTAAAGGAAGGAAATACAGTTTTCCACTGTGAGCAACTGGAGTTTAATCTCATCAATGTATAAAATGTGAAGTTGCATTTTTTAAAACTTTTGGTTTTTACATTCTTTTTAGTATGACCCATTCTCATGGTGTGTGATTATATATCATCATGATTTGATATGCATATCCTTGATAACTAAAGCTGTGTATTTTTCTGGATGTGTTATGTGTTTTTATTTTTGCTGTTCAGTTATGATATGACTGTTTTATTTTGTCCTGCTTAAGTTTGTTTAGCTTGTTGGATCTGGATATTTTTTAAAATATTGAGAGTTTTGGCAATTACATATTCAAATACTTTGGTTTTTTTCTGAATCATTCACTTCCTCTTCACTGTCAGGGATTCCCATTTATTTATATCAGTCTTCTTTATTGTCCCACATAATCCTGAGGCTCTGTTAATATTCTTTTAATTTTTAATTTTTTTTAAATTTAGGTTTAATTATGTTTATTAATATAGTTTCATGTTTGTTTGTTTATTTTGCGACCTCCAGCTTTCTAGTGACTCCATTTGTCTTTCACTCCAGATATCATATTTTCATGTTCTTGAATTTCCATTTACATTCCAGACATCTGGATAAATTTTATTTCTCATCTTTTTACTCATCATACCCATCTTTTCCTATATCACTTTGAATATATGTATGATAGGGTTTATAAATCCTTGTCTATTAATTCTAATATCTTGGGTATCATGGGGTCTGTTTCCATTGACCATTCCTTTTTCTCCTGATTATAGGCTCATTTTTCTGCTTTTCATGTCTAATATATGTGTATCTATATTTTTTTTAATTTTTAAGTTATAGTTGGCATATTATATTAGCTTCAGATGTATAATATGGTGATTAGACATTTATATAACTTATGAGATGATCACCTCAATAAATCTAGTACCCATTTGACACCATACATAGTTATTACAATATTATTGACTATATTCCTTGTGTTATAGTTTACATCTCCATGACTATTTTGGAACCATCAGTTTATACTTCTTAATTTCTTCACCTTTTTTACCCACCCCATAACCTGTCCATGTAGAAACTTCAAAATATTTTCTGTATCTATGAGTTTGTCTCTCTTTTGTTTGTTTATTTTTTTTCTTTAGGTTCCACATGTAAGTAAAATTATATGGCATTTGTTTTTCTCTGTCTAACTTACTCCACTTTGTACAATACTAAGTCCGTTCATGTTGTTGCAGATGACAAGAGTTCATTTTTTTTATGGGTGTGTTATATTCTATTGTATATATGTACTACCTCTTCTTTATCCATTCGTCCATTGATGAACACTCAGGTTGCCTCCAGATCTTGGCTATTGTAAATAATGCTGCAATGAATATATAAATGCACATGTCCTTTGAAGTAGAGATTTGGGTTTTTTCAAATAAATACCCAGAAGCAAGATCACTGGGCTCTTCTTTGTCTCATTATTCTTTGTTTTAAAGTCTCTTTTATCTGGTTCAAATATAATTACCCCCAGATTTTTTTGTTTCCATTTTCATAAAATATCCTTTTCCATTCTTTTACTTTTAGTCTGTGTGTGTCTTTCAATCTGAAGTGAGTCTCTTGTAGGAAGCATGTGTAAAGGTCTCATTTTCTTATCCATTCATCCACTTTATGTCTTTTTACTGGAGCAATTAATCCTTTTACATTTGAAGTACTTGTTGATATATAGTTATTGCCATTTTATTTTTCATATTTTTTTTCTATTATTTACAGAAGATCCTCTAACATTTTTTATAATACTGGTTTGGTGGTGGTGAACTTCTTTAGCTTTTCTTATCTGGGAAGCTCTTTATCTGTCCTTTGATTATAAATGATAGCTTTGCTTTGTAATCTCAGTTGTAGGTCCCAACTTTCATTACTTTGAATATTTTATGCCAATATCTTCTGGCCTGTGAAGTTTCTGTTGAGAAATCAACTGATAGTTTTATGGGAGTCCCCTTGTAGGTAACTAATTGCTTTTGTCTTGCTACTTTTAAGATTCTCTCTTTGTCTTTAATCTTTGGCATTTTAATTATGATGTGTCTTGGTGTGGGCCTCTTTAGATTCATCTTGTTTATGACTCTTTGTGTTTCCTGGACTTCCGTGTCTATTTCCTTTGCCAGATTAGGAAAGTTTTCAGTCATTATTTCTTGAAACAGATTTTCAGTTCCTTGCTCTCTTCTGGTACCCCTATGATGCAAATGTTGGTATGCCTTACGTTGTCTCAGAGGCCTCTTAAACTATGCTCATTTGTTTGGAATCTTTTTTCTTGTTGCTGTTCTGCTTGGATGTTTTCTGCTACCTTATCTTCTAAATTACAGATTCAACCCTCTGCTTCCTGAAATCTATTATTAAATCCCTCTATGGTATTCTTTATTTCAGTTATTGTATTCTTCATTTCTGACTAGTTTTTTTTTTTTTTTTATGTTTTCTATCTCCATTTTTATGTTTTTTATTTCTTTGTTAAAATTCTCACTGAGTTACTCTACTTTCCCCCTAAGTTCATTGAGCATCCTTATAATTAGTGTTTTAAACTCTGCATCCAGTAAATTGTTTGCTTCATTTTGTTTAGTTCTTTTCCTGGAAGTTCTGTTCTATCATGTAGGACGTTTCTTCATTTCCCCATTTTTGCTGCCTCCCTGTGTTTGTTTCTATGTATTAGGTAGGACTCCTAAGTCTTTTGGTCTTAGTAGAGTGTCCTGTGGGGTTCAGTAGTGCAGTTTCCTGGGTCGCCTGACGTGGGCACTCCAGATGTGTTCCTTGTATGGGTTGTGTGTGCCTTCCTGTTGTAGTTGAGCCTCAGCTGCTATTTGCATATCAATGGGAAGGATTGACTCTTGGGCTGATTGGTCATGAGGACTGACTGATGTAGGGCTGACCCAACAGAGGATTTGAACAGAGCTCTGGTACCTGCCCAGTTTGCCCTTTGGCTGTGTTGTCCTCAGATGCAGCTCTGGATGGTGCTCCAACTCTGCTCGAAACTGGCCACCAGTTGTTCCAGCCCCAGAGCCTCTTAGGAGGGGTCACACCACAGGCCAAGTTCAGCTATAGTCTGTGCACACTCAGGGCCACCTGGTGAGAGTTACCAAGTAACTACAGATGGCCACCACCTATGCTGACCTTAGAGGTGGCTTGAGACGCCACAAACTGAGGCCATCTGCTGCTAGTGTCAGGCTTGGGACTGTTGAGCAAGAGGCATGGGGCATGTTGATGCCAAAATTTGCTTTGGTTTTGTGAACTTTTGCGAAATTTTAGGGAAGTTCACAGCTTGAGCCAAGACAGGCATTGGTACGGAAAAGCCACTGAAGGTGGCTTTTGTGGTCCCACAAGTTGGGAGGGCCAGGGTCTCAGGGAATTACCTGGGCAGAGTGATCTGTGTTTTAGCCAGGAGACTCAGATATGGCGGTCATTTGCATCTGCACATCAGGAGAAGGAAGAGCTCAACAAAGGAACAATGGATTCTGCCAACACTTTTGTTTGGAAGAAAAATGCTTCTTCAGCCCTCACCTAGAAGCCAGACAATTCCATTCCTCCCCTTATGTTCCTGGCACTTTGTGAGCTGCTGCCCCAGTGCTGGAGTTGAGAACGAGTGAATCTGTCAGTGAGGAATGCAGGGACACTTTAACAGAAATGCCTGTACTCCTGTAGCTTCTGTCTCATTTAGCCACAATCTCTGCTGGTTTTCACAGACAGAAGTTGTGGGGACTTCTCTTCCTGGCACTGGAACCCTGGGCTGAGGAGTCCAGCGTGGAGCCAGGACCCTTCCCTCTTCCAGGGATCTACAATTAAGTTATCCTTTCTGATTTTAAACTGCCACATGTGGGTGTGTGATCAGCCTGTTTTGTGTCTCTGCCTCTCCTACCAGTCTCGAGGTGCCCTCCTCTGCATGTCTCCAGTTGTAAGACTTCTATTCAGCCATACCTCAGGAGACTCTCAACAATGATTGTTCTATAATTTAGTTATAATTTTAATATAGTCATGAGAGGAGCGAGCACAGTGTCTACCTACTAAGCCATTTTGACTGGAAGTAACATATATAGATTTTATACCTACTAAGCCATTTTGACTGGAAGTAACATATATAGATTTTATAACATAATATATATATATATTAGTCTATGCTGAATTTTGTGGATTTGTTGGTATGTTGGATAAGAGTTTGTGGATAGGGAGTCTGATTACATCGTCTCCTTTTAAAGCTGTTGAAGTTTGTTCTGGAGAGCACCTTCACTTCAAGAATTATCTAGTGTTACCATTTCCTGAGTGTTTTTGAGTTTTTGAAGTATTCTGTTTCTTTCCTACTGATACTTTAGAATTTTTTTTCAGATTTGTGAAGTCACTTTTCACTTAGCCATTTCCATTTTTCAAAATATGTTATTGTTATCTCTTCATTAAGACTTTTCGTCCTATGAATGTATACCATTTCAAGTCATTTGTGTCATTTATATGAGACTTTGGCAGGGAATGAAAGGAAACACTTGTGTCCAATCTGTCATCTTTGAACAAACTCTTAGCTGAATTTTTCCATACTCTACTTTTCCAAATTCAAAACCTACTTTATCCACTGCACACTGATTGCATTTGGTTTCCCATCAGTCTCTAAGATTTTAAGTTTCACAGGCTTAAAATACACATTTCCCTCTGGCTAGAATGCATTTCCCCACTGTCACTCCTTCCTCTGCTCATTGACATGTTATTCTCCCCTAATGGGTCTAAAAAATGTTTTTTCCTTCTTGAAACTTTCTACTTCCTATCAAATTAGAATTAAATGGTTTTCCAGTGTCTAAAAATATTTATCCATGACTTTATTTTATATTTTATTGCATTTTGTCTGCATAATACTTAATATTTATTTATCAGTCTCTTGAAACACTTAGTGAGCTCCTTAAGCATAGGAATAATTTTGATCTCTCACAATTTTTCAGTCATATTGAATAAAGATATTCAGATATATCATATTGTTAAAGAAAAAATATTCTTACACTTGTTAAAATAGCAAGAAAAATTTTATTTAAAACTATTGCAATAGGGGTATTGCAGTATGAGACAGTCATTGTGCTCAATTCTAAATACAAGAAATGTAACTGTGGATTTATAGCTTATGAGCAGAATGAATGGTCAATGGATAGAAAATCACTAAGAGGACACATCAAACAAAGAGATTTTTGCTAGACTAATTTAGCAGGATTCTTGGTAAAACTGGGAGAGGTAGGCCAAAGACAGGACAGGGGTCTAGGTCCAGGCCTACTAGAAAAGGTCTCAGAGGAACCTAAGTAAAGTTTGGTGAGGGAGAAAGCCTTTGTCAATATGCTCTTAGATTATCCTTTCTTTAAACATTCTAAATCCTCTGTTTAAAATAGCTTCCCCACCTTTCCTCAATATTTAATATATCCTCTCACCTTTATCCAGATATTATTTTGTTATGTGGTATATTTCACTAATATCTTCAGAAATAATAAGATATAACTTAATCTTGTCTTCCTGTTGTAACTTTTGCCAAGTTCATCATAGTACTTATCATAGGATAATGTTGTACTTGATTCTTCTCCTGCAGTAGACTGTAGCTTTAAGTGCAAGAAATACATTTTATTCAACATTTTAGTTCTTGCAGTATAACAAGGTATACTAAAATGTTTGTCAAATTGAACTTCTTGACCTTTTATGGTTGGGTAACTCTCAAAAATCATCTGGGATTTGGAATGTTACACAAATGATCAGATATGATTACACATTTATTTATAAGCTCCCTTTGAATTTAGATGAATGTTTTGGACCAAAACTGGTAATCTTGATTAAGGGAAAGGTAAGGTCAATTCGTATTTGAAGAATAATGAATTCTGATTGTCTTTTAAACATGATGATAACATGTCTATTGCCATTTATGTATCATTGTTTTACACTTAATTTGGTTTTATAAATATAGTTCATTTCAATGACAGTTTGAAAGAAATTTTCTTCAGCAGAGTTTTCGATGTGAGCAGATGGAATCGATCGTAAAGAACATTATGCATTATGTATTGTTACTCTAGTTCCACTACATTTCATGTATGTAATATATAGAATACAATTGTACTATTTGTTTATTATATATATTACTAATTATTAGTATGCCTGATACATTCTAGTTTCCCTTAATTTGAATATATATTTTAGAATAATCTACTAGTTCCAAAGGATTCTAGAGTTTATTACTTCTGAAATGGGCTAGTTGCTGAAAGTAAGGGGTGATGGTACAGAAGCAAAATATCACAGGAGATAGAAAAACTGTGACTACTGTTGCCCTTGAGTAAGGTAAGAAAAGCATAACATTTCTCTATTTTATAACTAGAATTTGTCTAAGCATGTTAAGTTTATTAAAGCTGTCTGCCTTGCTCATAAGTCAGCAAAGATATGTTAGAGAGAAGATAATTTTCATCGGATCTTGTTAATGAATGTATGAGGCCCAAATCATGGAGCTGGTAACAGAGTAATGGAGGAAATACTCAAGGAAATAAGAAAAATAAACCACATGAAATTGAAAAAAAAAAAGAATAAGTAAGTACAGTAGTCCCCTCTATCTGTGATCTCACTTTCTGTGGTTTCGTTTACCCCTAGTCAACCATGGTCTGAAAATATTAAATGGAAAATTCCAGAAATAAAAAATTCATAATTTTTAAATTGTAAGCCATCCTGAGTAGTGTGGTGAATTCTTATACCGTCCTGCTCCATCCCTCTCGGACATGAATCATTCCTTTTTCCAGTGTCCCAAGCTGTATATTACCTGCCTGTTAGTCACTTAGTAGCCATCTTGGTTATCAGATCGACTGTAAATATCACAGTGCTTGTCTTCAGTAATCCTTATTTTACTTAATAAATATCCAAAGTGCAAGAATAGTGATGCTGACACTTTGGATATGCTAAAAAGAAGACATAAAATGTATGTATATGTAGGAAAAAAACATAATATTTATAGGGTTTGGTACTATCTGCAGTTTCAGGCATCTGTTGGAGGCTTGGAATATATCCCCTGTGGATAAGGGAGAACCACTATAAACCAAATAAAACTTGATAGAATAACGAATGAAGAAGTGCATTACACAATAAATAGAGCTAAAAGGAAGAAATGTAGAAACAAAAAAAAGAGTCAAGAATTTTATTGTTAGAAGTTTTAGCTGCAAGTAAAAAAAAACCACTACAGTTAACAACAAAAAAGAATCTGTCTGAGGTGGGAGTGGGGGAATGGGGCAGATTTTTCCTTCTGTAACTGAAAGATCCATAACCTAAATCATGTTGAATTCAAATATTTAACTGGACTATTAAAAATATGATTTCATCTTTCTCTTAGTCTGTCTTCATCTTAGTCGTACTCTCTTCATTTGAGGCACAGATGCCACCAGTTATTAAACCCAGCTTAACAAAATTAGTAGAAATAGAATATATCTCTCTTAGGAGATCTATAAGCTTTTCCAAATTTTTTTAATTGGTTAAATGTATGTCACAAACTCAATCTGAACTAATGACAGGTAGTTCATGCTAGATTGGGTGACCAACATTGAAGACTGTCCCCTTCACCTGAAATACATAAACTAATGAAGAGGAATTTTCACTCAAAAGGCTAATCAGCTCTTTGTTCTGCTTCTGTAGATATGCTTGCTGCATAGACCATACTTAAAGTTAACCAAAGACTCATCTTCCCTTTTGCTTGTTCTGTCTAAGCAACAAATGTAACTCCTATACCCGCTAGCAATGCCTGTGCTTTGCAACTCTTTGTAACTGCCTGCAATCCATAACAACTCTCGAGTTTTGTAACCTTCTGAGGACAAATTGACCAATCAGCCCATGCCAAATAAGTTCTATATAAGTAATGTTGCAACTGAGCTCCAGGCCCAGATCTTCAGAGCTCTAGCTCCATTGGGACTGCTGGTGTAATAAACCTGAATTCTCCAACTCTCCAAGTGCTGCTTGGTTTCTCGCTGGTCTGAATTTTGCAACTTTTCTGCAACACTAAGAGTAGAAGAAGAAAGGCAAATCTAGATATTGTTATCTAAGACCAAGAGAATTAATTCTGTACAGATACCAACAAGTAAGCTAATTATATATATGAAGAAGGCAGTTTTACAGTGACAGAGAGATCAGTCTATGAGATGAAAACAAAAAGTGAAAGATGTGAATAATGGGAGAAGAGTAAAGAATGTAAGTAAATATAAGATAGACATGAAGAAAAGAATTTTAAAAATATGATCATAATTAGAAGATATATAAATATGTGTGTACATATATATCTTATACATATATATAAGGCATACAGAAAAATAGAAGATATAGATATACTAATGGTATGTATATATTAACATAATGATGCGTATGTGCATATATATGTAAATACACATATGTAAATATAGATATATAGATATATTTTTTAAGCTAATGGTAAATTTACCATAGAAATTAGTATTTAGCAATAATGATTAGAAATCTGAGGCACAGTGTGCACTCCTCAAATTCCATTTCCTTAGCAGGCCAGTTGGTTTCATTAGAAGCTACAATAAATAAAGCAGAAAGTAGCTTAGTCTCTTTTGTCAAATATGCATTTGCTGTCACAGGTCTGCTAAGAAAGATATAGGTACTATGTGGGAGGAGATAGTACTTAAAGCAGATACATATAAAACATGCATTAATATGGCTAAATTCTTGGCTTTAACCTTAGCTAATTCCAAATTTGAAAACAGTGTTGCTAACAAAAATAAAAGATTTGTGAATGGCTGCATATGGGTGCTGTTTTATTATATATAAAACATTGCAAAAATGTTTTAAAGTTAGTGAGGGTTAAAGGTTGAGTGGTTGTAATGCAGCAAAATTGCAGTTCCCAAGAGCAGGCTGGAAAAGCAAATGAACTATGTTTTTAGTTCCTTAGAAATTACTTTGGCAATTAAGAGGTGTTCATATATGTGGTTTGACTGCAATCAGAGCACCCAGTGGAATACCGAGACATTCCTTAATGTATGTTGGTCATTATTTCAGCAATTATAAAAGGAATATAAATGCTAACATGCACATTTCCAGTAATATGGCTTTTAGTCCTTATACCATCATTGTAGAAATGTATTATGTGGCTTCTTTAAACCCAGCTAGCTCTGCAAGGTCAATGCAACCAGCAATTCATTCCTTGCAGAGCAACCATTTTATTAAGTAGCAAAGTGGAAGTCAGAGCTCCCTATTTCATTAAATGGCAATTAAGTAATTTAAAAATAATACTAAGCCTCTTAATCAGCTGGTTTTGCCATGTGTTCCACAAGGGACTTTGGCATTCTCTAACAATTAATAAGAAAAGTGCTTTATGAATACAACCAACACTTTTAAGCTTTGTATTTTCCTGCCAAATCAGAGGTTTTAAAATATTTCTCTTATGAAAATGCTGTCTTTTAAAATGCATTCTCTCTCAATAAGAAAAAAAAGCTTTTAATGAATTAATGAGGTAATTATCCATTGTTAGCGTATTTTATTTTACAGTAATTTAGACAAAAAACAGTCACATCCTAAATGAGCACTTCTGAGTGTGTGCAAATAAAAAATCCTTGCAAATACTGATTAAATCATTTTGTTGTTTTAACGTAAATGTATAGAATTTGAAATTGACCTCAGAGAAAAATGTGCCTTGGATAACCGTTAGAGTTATTTATTGCTGTATAACATACCACCCCAAAGCTTAGTGTCTGAAACAACAATAATTTATTCTGGTTAGAGATATTCAATTTAGGCAGGGCTCAACAAGGACAATTGTCTCTGCACTACATGGTGTCAGCTGGCACGGCTAAAATAGGGGCTAGAGGACCAACTTCAGAGATGGTTCACTCGCATCTCTGGCAAAGTGGTGCTGGCTTTCATCTGGGAAATCACCCTTGTTCCTCTCTATGGAGTGTTTGGGCTTCCTCAAAGTGTGGTGGCCAGGTTCCAAGAGAAAGTATCCCATGAGAACCAGATTGAAGCTGTATTGTCTTTTTGGACTTAGATAAGGAAGCCATATAGCATCAATTCTGCCAGAGTCACAAACCCCGCTCCCCAGACTCAAAGAGTAGGAACTTATACCCTACCTCTCAATAAGAGAAATATTAAAGTCACGTTGGAAAAAGAGCATGTGGACTAGGAGATAGTATTATAGATATTTTTTGGATAATACTATCTGTTCCAATTTCATAATAAAGATGGAAATATATTTAAGACTGCATGATTAAAAAATGCATTCCTTTTTTTTAGAGCAACAAGAAAAATTCTTTTTATACTTTTTAATTTATTCATCTTCATTCCAAACTACCAGATATTCAGTGTGATATAGTGGGAGAAGTACATGTGTTAGAGTCCAAAATTGTATTCTAAATCCTAAAATGACTGGCTGGGAGACTCTAGAAAAGCCACATAAGCTCTCTGAGTACTTTGCTATTCATCATTATAATTAGGTCCAATAACAACTATTTTGCAGGGATATTTGCAGTGAAGGTTAAATGAAGTGATGATACAAAGAACTCTGTACTGTCATTAATTCTCTTCTAAAGCAAATATGTTAACAATATCACTATGTTATCAAGTAAGATGAAGACGGCAATAATTCATATCCAACAAAGTAATACCAAATATGACACCAGTATAACTTAACAATCTTGATGATATACAGAAGAGATCGCTACAGGTTGATTCATGTGGGGTTAGTTTGAAAGACTATGAATATCAACCTACATTACTTCTAGAACCCCATATTCTGATGCTTCAAGTATCTGTCTTTTCTTATTGCTGGAAGGAGAAATACTGTGAACTAAATAGTTTTTATTTCCCTCTAGAACATGGGAAAAATTAAATCACCTACCACAAAAATGTGTTAAAATATTTTTGCTGTTGTTATTACTGTTAATTCACAATTAAAATGGATCTGAACTTATCAAATATCCTGAATGATAAATTGAATAGCTCACTGTAGTCATCTTCAACTTATTTGCCAACCACTCTTAGAATAGTTTATCAATATGTCATTATCTAATTATACATGCTGGTATTCAATAAGTTATATAGATGATCATTTTCAACAATCGATATGCCCAAATCAATTAGTTTTTACTATGATAACATGCCATCTATCAATTATTAAGGAATCTCTTTTTTAATCATAAGCCTGTCTTTCCAGATACTTCACTCCCCATATACATACACAAAGCAACATTAAAATTCAGAACAGCAGAAAGTAAATATGGAAGCAATTTTCAGTTTTCTACCTCTATATACTGGAAATGCTACATTTAGATCCATACTACGTATACATTTAATGTATGTTAACTCCTTTCTATCTGATTTTGAAAAAAGAAAGTTTCTAGTTTATAAAATTAAAAATTCTATAAAACATTAGATGTGTAAGCATAACAGTAAATTAATGTAATTGTTTTTCTGAAGTCTGCATGGAGAAACAACACTATTTAAAACTATGTAAGGAATAATTTTTTTTTTCCTTCTACTACTATGCAATCCAAATATCTTATCTTTCCTTTTTTGTCATAAATCCATTTAACAATTCTTTTTCCAGCTCTAATTTTAATCTAAAAGATAAATAGGCTGATTGAAATTTAGATTACTGTTATTGAAACATGGTGGAAAGAAAGTGTCGATTAAAAAATTATGCTAATACACTAAAAGAAACTTTCTAGGCAGAGATATTATTTTTTTCTGTAATTACTGAAATACTGAAAATAGATTGACTAATTTTGATTCTCTGACTTCTAAACAAGTTCGAACAACAGGAAATCAATCTGAAATTTCACTTTATTTATTTTTTATAATTTACTTTACTTAATAAAATATGGAAAAGTTTCACTGATCTAAATAACAGACTTGGCTTCAACTATCTGATTAAGCTACAGAATAGAACTGTGTTTGAAAAGCCACTATGCTATGTTGTGGATATCAGAGAAATTTACCTATGTGTCCATTTCTTCTCTTTCCTAGAATATAATAAGTTCTCTAACTCTTTTAAATTAATCATTATCAATTGAGCCAGTAAAATATGAGGGGAAGAGTTACTTTTAGATAGAAATAATTGAGAGACAGTATATGATTAAGGATATTCTCCCCATCATGGAGATGTGAGCACCTGAGTAAACAAGCAGAGATGTGTACCATCCACTATGCCAGTCACTCACAGTGAATGTCGATCAGAGCAATAAATAATGCCATGCTTTAAGTTATTGAGATTTGTAGATATTTACTTCATCACAACCAAATGTTGCTCTGGTGATACAGAGCACCAAATATCTACCACAAAGCCCATAAGCATATTAAATTAGGTTACAAACCTGACGAACACAACTTTTGCTGAAACTTTATTGGTGTTCTTTGTAGACATATGAATTCATTGTGACACTTTAAATCTAAATCCACATATTACCACAGAATCTATTTAAGTCAGTGTTCAAGACTGGTCGATCAATGAAGGCTTACGAGATGACATTTAACTCTGATCTGATATTTTGATCTAAAGCCCAATTAATCAGATTTTATAAAAAGTTAAATTTTGATTATATTTGTTACAATTTTCAATACAGTAAGAGACATAAAATGGAAACTGGAAAATAGAGAAATTGATGGTTGGTAACAGCATAAGAAAACCATATCAAATTAGACAAAATTTCATAAACATTTTTTTGTGAAGGGAAACCTAGACTGGAAGATACTAACAATATAATGATTAATGTTTATTTGCATGATCCCGGTACTTAAAGTAAAACTTAATATGGAATTATAGCCACAATTGGTTAAGTATATATTTTATGCAAGGTGTTTCACAGGTATTGTTTCTATTTTTCTTCATACAACTAATGTAAGGCAAAAAATTTACATGCTCTGAAGAAAAAACAGACCATGGTATCACTGATATATATATATATATGAGTAAGATTTTCTTTCCTAGCCCTAACTCCTTTCTGGAGTAGGGCATTTTACCATACTTTCCAAGAACTCTGGCCCATAATCAGCCAAGATAATAGAAATAGAAATAAAAGATAATCGATTCCTTGCTATCACAGAGAAATTAAAGACTCCTCAAAGATATTAATGCAACAATTTTTTATTACCAAAAAGGAAAAGACAAATGAACATAGCAAGATTTGTTTTACTTTAGTGCTGGACCAAAAAAGTTGTTTTCCTGCATCTCTCCCTCCTATACTCTATATTCCTTGAAGAAAAAGATTAGATGCAATCTATTGTCTGTAAACTTGAACCAGAAGCTAAGATGAAGAAAAGAATCCCTGGGGGAAGAAAAGAAGAGGTCGCAAATCCAAGAAGTCCAGGTCATTCAGAGAAGGAAAAGGAAAGCAGAGAAGAGGGACCCAGTGACACTCATCGAAGGTAAACTTATCCTGCTTGTCTCATTGAAGGGATAAATACAGAACTGCTCTGAAATACTAAAACCATAATTTAAATTCAGAAAAATGTAATTTGAGAATACACACTTTTTTATTATAGTACATAGCCTCTCTACCCTATATATCTCCTTTTATTATATTTATCCTAAGAAAATATATATTTATTTATTTTGACTGATTTATTTATAATTTGACTCTATTCACAAAGAATTGACAATTTCTTAACCAGAAATTATAAATTAAATATTCTAAAAAATTTTTCCATAAAAATGCATATCACTGAAATTTAAATGAGGTTTTAGCACAAGGGCACTCTTTAATTCAAACAAAAGTCTTACAGATTCCCATATTGGTTAATGCAAAAACATTTATAAAACCAATGTTGCTTTCTGCCACTGCAGATCTATCTCTCAACACTGACACTGTATACCCCTAACCCTAGACACTAACTCTCATGGTTAACACTATTTGAGCTCCAAGGAAAGAGTTGTTTTCTTTCTTTAACTAGTCCTAGAGTCAAAAGCAACTCAGAGAAGATTTGAGGACTATTCCACACCAGTGTTGGAGGTGGCACTGCTTTATAGGACAAGTAGAACATACCAGCATGAGCATTTGAGTATAGATGAGATATCTAATCCTTTCTTTCAGATAGATATTAGTATATGGATTTTCGAACAGAAAAGAATCATTTCACAGTAGTACTGTCTCTATTTGCTTGCCTCATTTTTTGTTCCAATTTGTAAGTACAGAGGTACTTATGAATTAGCACACCACTAACGTTAGATAAACATAGAAACTGACAATTTCTAAGAAATAATTGTTACTCCTTTAAATTTGTATAAATCTAGATATAACATAGGAAGATCATATCAATATTTAAATCACGATGTGTAATTTACTGGTAGATTTAGCTAATTTTATTTTTATAAAAATAATACATTTTGGTTTAATTTTTTAATTAAATAAATTATAATTTTCTGATTATTTTATATGTCTGAATTTTAATTGTAATATTTAATTATCATTTGAATAGATTTGAATGTCTTAGAAAGTTTTAACATGTTAGAAAAGAAATAACTTCCTTTGGAAATGTATAAAATATTTTACTTTTTAATTTTACACTTTATTTGTGGCGATTAGATATTTAAATATTGTACACTTCAAATGCAATTAATTTTTATTCTTTACATTATTTAGATTATTATTCAGATTGACATAAGTCAAAATCACATTAGAAATAAGAAATAGTAATTAAATTTAATTAAAAAATAAAAATAAGAATCTTCAAAGAAGCGGTCTAGTTAAATACTTAAAAACTGGAGACAATGAAAGTGAACAACTTTCTGTTCAACATTGCCCACATAAAATTTTCAATTAGGATGTTTGTCTTAATTTAATTAAGATTTAATTACTGATCAAAATGACGAAAATTAACAAGAAAATTATTCTAATCAAGTTCTCAATTTAAACAAGTCAGATAAAATTTCTGCAACTACAGATTCTTTATAAAAGGAAGATTTAATTGTAGATCATAAAATGTTGCTTGCACACAAATAAGTACATGTAATTTTATGATTTAAAAAAATGCTGATATAAACTCCAATGTTCACTGAATTCAAGAAAAACAAGACAACACCAATGGACATTATAATCATAATTTTCTTAAAAAATAATATGCTTTTTTATGTTTATTCTTTAGTATTACAAGAAGAAATACATTTAGAGAAAAACTTTAAAAGACTAAGGTTAATAAAAATGATTTTGAAATTTGATGCTAGAATGATTAAACACATAGGATGGGTACAAAAATAAATAATATAATAAGAAGTCAAAATGATATTACTAATTTATCAGGTATAGACTGAAAAAAGTTATACATAAAATTATAAATGTACTATTACTCATTTCATAAGATATCAGTGATAAAAATTCTGTTGAATAACTGATGTTTATTTTGTACATTGTTGAACTATTAGAAGACAACAAAAAATAGGTATTAAAAATAGGTAGGAAAACAAAAAATAGGTATCATAGCAACACTATGATAAGCTTGACTTACATGAAGAACTGAAACAAGAACACAATTTTTGAAACTGCTACAAAAATTTGTTAAGATTAAACTTATTATAGTGTTACTACTGTGGTTGATATAGAAAAAAGAAACATGTAAAAATAAAAATTTTAGCCAAAAATTTAGAATGCTTTTCAATATTTTATCTATGCTTATCAATAATGACATTCTTTGCAAAAATTCAGTTTACAATTTTTCTTTCAATTTCATCTATATATTTAAAGTGAGTCAACCTAATGAAACATTATGGATTTGATATAATAATCATTCTTGGAAATATTATGGTAATCCTGCCTAAATTCTTATAAAGCAATTAGACTTAATTTAGAAAAGATATAAAGTGCACAAAAAAGTTAAGAGTGGGTGTGGGAATAGAGGATCCACAAAGAGCTCATCCTAATTGTGGTCTTTGACTAAAAAAATGAAATGAATGTTGAATTTTTTCTGTTTGTAGTTACTTGGTATGAACTATTGCTTTCTATTACCATTGTTGGAAATAACTTACAAAAACTCAAACTGTTTTACATTTAATATTTAATATTAAAGGGATTAAAATATATTAAAATTTTTTTCAGAGAAATTTTATCTTACTTAAAAAAATACTTCATAGGAAATATGCAACAAAAGTGACATTCCAATTATATAACACACTAAAACATAGGCATGGCTATGAAGGAGATTTATATAAAAATAGCCCCAAAACTTTTTTCTACAATAATTTTATTTTAGAAATCAGTTTCGCTATAAAAATCCAGTAAAAAAATATTGAAAAAAAGTTAAAGAAAATATAGATCTAGATTTTTTTATAAGATAGCAAAAAGTTATAATACATGTGATAATACAACTGTTTATTCCAGTATATTACTCCATAAGACGATAAGATTATTAATTAGTATATTACTTTATCCTTTATTTCAGAAAAATTTTCCTGATAGTTTACTCTTGATGACATCATAATATTCACTGTTATTAAGCTACTATGTCACAAAGCAAACTAAGTCTCAGTAAGTTTCTTGAATGACTCTCCCTAAACTAGTGAGCCCAGTCTTACATTCTTCTCTCTCTGTGTATATATATATGTATACACATATATACATATATACACACACATTTTACATATATACATGTAATATATAAACATATATAAATATACAAATTCATAAATAAATGTAAATGTATTTATATATACATATATAAGTATATATATATATATATAAAAATAAATACATATAATTTTTTTTGTTGAACTCTACTTACTGACACACAGGAAAGATTCTGTCAAGGTGTTATTCTCCCTTACTTCATTAGTAGTCTAATAATCTAGGCTTTGATAGAGAAATAATTTTTCATGGTGATCTTTTGGGATATACAAAGTTAATAGTATTATAGAAAGTGAGTTAAAAAATTAGTTATGCAACCACATTATAATGTTTTAACATGATGTACAAAATTTATGCACTATTTCCATGAATTTAAGAATATTTCAAGAATTTCATAGAAAATTCCAATTGTTACTGCCTCAAAAGAAAAAAATATACAAATTGAAATCAATAAGTAGCTATTTATAATTTGATATAAAAACATCATTGGCAATTTTGTTGAATTAAAATCAATAAATTTCATATATATTTCTTTAAATATGTATTCTTAATATTCACTTAAACACTAGTGAAATATTAAGAGAAAACCCCAGATATGTGCAGTTATAATTATCTTCAGTAATTTTGTTATTCTTTCCAATTTCAGTCTTGTAAAACCATAAATTATACATAGTTTTCAATTTTGATATTATGGAAGTTTACCATCAGGATAAAGGATAGGACATACTTTATTTAGCAGTTTTCAGCCTTCACTTGTACTCTTGCCCTGTTTCCTCAAAAAAGAAAGACTTGTGGTGAACCTTTTAGTGAAAACAAGTCAATTTTTCATAATCAGAAAATTAGCTTATCTGAAACATCATATGCTCCAATAATAGCAAATTATTAAAGTGCTTTTGAGTTCTTTCTGCAGTGATGCTCTTCCTTTTTTCATTCGCTAACATCTGAGTGAAGTATGGCAGATTTGACAGAGTAATTATGAATAATTTTTAGTTAGTTCCAGACATTAGAGCTTGACATAGAGAAGATCACATTGGTGCTGGGACAGAAATGTATGTGAATACAAGAGCATATTCACATTGATAGAACAGTAATTGTATCTAAAATTTTAATGTTTAAATTTTTTAAATGTGAGTTTGCATTTTTAATCATGTTGACATGTATTTTGGAAACAAATAATGAACTATTACTGTCAAGTTTGTATTATTTTCTACCTGAACATAGTAGGGGCTATCATAAATGACTACTACACAATTTCATTGAATAAATTAACTTTAGGAGTGAAAATATATCAAACTTTTATTCATTAAAATCTCTAAGCCAATATTCTTTTTCCTTCTCATCTTTTCACATTTTTATTTTTATATAGAGTACACGACCCAAAATAAGGACTCAATAATAATTATTCTTAAACCAAAATCACTGGTTTTCATAGGTAGTTAACTAAAATCAGCAGGTTTATAACAAATTACTTTATATAACAAGTCAATTTATTCAGCTATCTACAGGAATAATTTGCTCATAATTCTGGCAAGTACACTAAAAAAAACAAGTTCCTTAAAATTAGATAATCTATGAGAATTGTATTGATGTTTTTCCCCAATGTTTTAAAGACCATTGAATATTTCCAAACATTTCACTGCTCATATTTTTGGTGTAAGCCTCTGATTATTCAACTGAAAATCTGCTCGTAGGGTAAATTAGAAGCAGAACTATTCTACATAAAAGGAGAGTTTAAGTCTATATGCCAGCCCCCTGCTTGGGAGACAGCAGGCTATAAATATTTATTTAAATGCAATATTTATTATTTTTAAATTTGAATATTTATTAAATTAATGAATATAACTCAAATTTGTGTATTTGTTTGAGTGATCTCTAATTCCATCAAGGTTTAATGAAGTCCTAAATTGTTAATAAGATCTTATCATGAAAGCTGAATATGCTACATTCAACCAATGTTTAAAAATAAAAGCAATACTAAAAACCAGTTTTTCGGAAGTCCAGTTATGTACTGCTCGCCAATTCCTGTTCCAAATCTAAATGAGAAAAATTAAATCTTGGAAAGACTTGATAAAAATCGATATATGACTTGGTTATCTATTGTTGTGTAACAAAACAAAAGTAGCTAAAAACAATACTGATTTTGTGGATCTAAAACTTGGCAAGAGTTTAGTTGGCTAGTTCTGAGTCATAGATTATAATGAAGTTGTCAAGATGTTGACTGCAACTGCAGTCATCTGAAAGCTTATTTGGGTCTAAAATATCTTCTTCCGATGGTTGTTGGCAAGAGTCCCTAGTTCGTTGCTAGATGGATCTTTCCATAGGGATACTTTAGTGTCCTAATGAGTTGAAAATGGGTTTCCCCAGAACAAAAGCTGCAAGAGAAAGATAGCATAGGGAAAGTCACAATGCCTTTTGTGTACTAGCATTGGAAGCCATATACCATCACTTTTACCATATTTTATTGATTATACAGACCAAACTAGATAAAATGTGGGAAGGGATTACACAATGCTATGAACAACAGAAGTAGGAGATCACTGGGAGTTTTTTGGAATTGGGCTTCCATAATATTCATATGTGACATCTCCTTCTACAAAATTTATAAATCTTATTCTAAGATCAGAATGAATAATAAGGATTTTGTACACTTGAAAAAAATAGTTTATCTCTTACAAAACTGTCTTAATTATCTGTGACTATGAAAATCAGTCACAGTTGGCTTTTCACTTTTATATAAAGTTTTAAGAATTAATAGAATTGCAAAGTTTATTGTAGCATTTTTTTGAGGATATAATTCATTTTACTGTTTCTCTTAAAAATATTTTTTAACTGAGAAAATATTTTTTAACTGAAAAAAGTTTTTATTTCTCTGAAGATGTTCTGAAGAACAGTAGGTAATTGTTCATGTTTATGCCATTTAGTTTTCTTGCTGCCTGGAAGTTTAGAAACAAATTTCGGTTCCATTGACTAGGTTGTTGATATTAATGCTTTGAATGTTTCTGTTTTTCTTTTTTATTGTTTAAATATTTGATTTTATACTATATTTTATATTATTTTGAAATTGAGTAAGTATATACCTAATGCTCTGTATATAATTAAATTATACATATGAATTATACAAATAAATCACGTTTGTCAGAAAAATAAAAAAAATAGAGAAGTAGAAAGTAAAAAGAAAATAATAATACTATTCCTTGTTGTACTAACTAGAATGGAAACTTGTTACAATTATATGGTGTAATCACCCCTTTTTCATGATAATGCCCAATTAGATCATCATGACTCATTTTTGTTGTTGTTGCTATTTGCCTACAATAAGGGCTCTGGTTTTAGTTCAGAAGAGTAAAGAGCTTGGACATCATCATTCCCATCCTTACAAGAAGCTGAACAAACTGAAAAGAAAAAACTTTCTTTGGACTTATTAGAGTAGTGAGATCACAGAGAAAACACCATCCTGAAATCTGGAGAAACAGATAGATACCTCCAGAGAAATACAAGATCTGAATAATTGCTTATCTTGAGAGAAGCAGGTAAAAATCATTTAAGCCAATGGGAACATTAAACTACAAATTTTGACGAATTGCTAAAGGACATGTATGAGCTAGCATTGGAGTATAAAGCCTCTGGTGGCTGTATTCATTCACAAGGTCATGGGCACAGTTCTGTAGGTTTTGCTTTAGGAATTCTCCTAGGCCCTCACATTAAGGATGGGAAGAAGAAGGAGAAAGCTGCCCCTCCCTTGCACCCAGACCCTGCCAAGGGAAAAGGAAGAGTATCATTGTAAAGACTGGCCAGACCATTCTCTCCTTTATGGACCAAACATAATCTCTATGGTTTAGACATTGCCAGAGGACACCAGTGTAATTCCATTCTAACTATGGAAAAAGAATTTTGCTCTGCCCTTTTCCAACATTGTCTCAAGCAGAGAAAAAAAGGACATTAATATACAAAAGAGAGAGCTTCAAGAACACAGACTGAGGATACTGGAGCATAACCACTGCAGCATGAGAAGAGGCTAAGGAGTAAGGAGAAAAAAGCTCAACCTTGAAGGAGGACCAGAAAACTTGTGAAGGCCATACCTCAAGTGCACTGTGCACAAAAGTCCATTGTGCACTAAAGATTGTGATCTAACTCAATGATTAGAGAACACCCTCCCTCATACCTTACTGCAATATTAATAAAATCTAGTAATAATAACAGGATTACAGTGGAGAGATTTGTAAGAAACTCTAAAGAGCAGCACATAGAGAAGCCTCAAAGCTAAGAAGATAAAGAAGGTTGGTAGAGGAATTTTAAGCCACTCCTCTTCATAACTACAACAAACATCAAACAGCTCAATTCTCAGACAAATAAGCATAATTCCTTACACTAAAGTCCTGTTGGCCTCATTATCCTCAATGCATCTGGTTTCCAATGAAAGAAATATCTAAGGCGTGGAAAGGCAATAAAAACATAATGTGAAGAGATAAAACACTTAACCCAACCAGAATCAGATAGGATACACATGTTGAAATTGCTAGAGAATTTAGGTTAAATATGATTATTATGTTAAATTTTCTAACAGAAGTGACACACAACATGAAAAACTAGATGGACAATTTCAGCAGACATAAAAACTTTCAGAAAGAATCAAAAGGAAATACTATAAGTCAAAAACATAGTAAAAATAAATGAAGAAATACCTTCGCAGGACTCATTAATCAACTCAACACAGTCAAGAAAATAATCACTTTAAGTTGAATGTAGGTCAATGGAAATAACTCAAACTAAGGTGAAAGAGAAAAAAGAATAAAAAGAACAGAGGAAGCGCAGAGGAGAATATTCAAAAACTGTAGGATAACATAGAGCAGAGTAAGATATATGTAACTGGAATATCAAAAGAGAAGAAAAATGAACAGGTTGGAAAAATATTTAAAGAAATAATGGCTTAAAAGTTTTCTAAAATATTAACAAACATCAACACACAAAAAGTTCCAAGTACACTAAGTAAAATATATACCAAAGAAGCCCACACCTGGGCATATCATACTCAAACAAAGAGAGAATCTTGAAGTCACTCAGAGTGAGGGATAAGAGAAGGTTAAACCACAGAGCAATAAAGATAAGAATTTAAGAAGACTTCAGGTCAGAAGCCATCCAAGCAGGAAGACAGTGGAGTGAAATATTTAAAGTGTTGATAGAAAAAAATCCTGCCAATAAGACTTTTATATCCGGGAAAAATATTCTTCAAAAATAAAAAAGAAATAAAGACTTTCTTAGGCAAACAAAAATGAGGGAATTCATTGTTTCATTGTCAGCAGATCTGTCCTATAAGACATGTTGATAAATGTTCTTTAGGCAGAAGAAAAATAATATAGGTCAGAAATTGGATTTACATAAAGAAAGAAAAAGTGTCACAAAGGAATACATGTTAATAAAATGTTTATTTTTTAAATTTTTAATAGCCCTAAAAGTTAACTGATTGTTTATAAAAATAATAGCAAAAATGTTTTAGATGTTTGCAGAATATATAAATGTGAAGTGAATGAAAACAGGTCACAATAGATGGAAAAGAGAAAGTGAAAATATTTCATTAAAAGAACCTTTACTACACATGGACTGGTGCAGGCATACCTCGAAAATATTGTGGGTTTGGTTGTAGGCCACTGCAATAAAGTGAGTACCACAATAAAGTGAGTTATGCCTGTATAGCATTATTTAAAAATAATCTTATATTATTTTTAAAAATGTATACTATAAACCCTAGGGTGACATACTGAATTGAATAGTGTTCCCTCCAAAATTTATGTCCCACCAGAACCTTTGAATGTAACCTTATTTGGAAGTACATTCTTTATAGATATAATCAAGTTAAGATGAGGTTATATTAGATTAAGGTAAGCCCTAAATCCAATATTACTGGTGTCCTTATGAAAAAAAGGAAAATTAGAACACAGACACACAGGGAAAAATGCCATGTAGAGACAAAGTTAGAGACTAGAGTTATAAAGATAGAAGCAAAGGAATGTCAAAAATTGCCAGCAATCCCCAGAAGCTAGAAAGGACAAGGAAGGACCTTCACGTAGAAACTCTGGGAAAGTATGGCTCAGCCAAACACTTGACTTCCAAGCTCCAGAATTGAAAGAATAGAAATTTCTGTTATAAGCCATGCAGTTTGTGGTAATTTATTATGGCAGTCCTAGAAAAATAATATAGACAATACTAAAACATATTTTTTAAATTATGAACAGTAGAGAAGGCAGGGCAAAAGTGTGTGTGGAGGAATACAAAGAATAAATGCAATGAAGACAAAACAGTAAGATAGTACATTTTAATCAAACTATATAAAGACCACTTTAAATATGATTGTTCTAAACATGCTAGTTAAAAAATATTCTCAGATGATATACAAAAACAGACTTAAATATATGCTGATTCACATTTTATGCTGATCTTCACATTTTAGCTAAGCACAGGGATATATGGAACAAAGATTATATTTCCAAACCTTCCTGCAGCCAAATGTTGCATGAGATATAAGTGAAAGTGTTTTCTACAGGAAATATTTTTAAAAGGGGAGCTACACATTTATTTACATATTCGTCCTTCCTAATTGGAATGTGGAAGTTATACCTAGAACTAGAGAGCCATCTAGGACCATGAGATAGACCTCTTACGTTTGAAATTTTCAAATGCTAAGGCAGTAAGAGAAAGGAGCCTGAATTCTGGTTGATCCTAGAGCCACTGTATCCTTGACTTTACTTAGTCTGCTTACATTTAGACTGTATTAATACAGAGAAAAATAAACTTTTGCTTATTATTTTTGGATTTTGGTTTTAATAGCAGATCATGATTATCGATTTTAAATATTTTGTAGGAAATTTTATAATATAACTACTTGCTATACACACAAACACACACACATATACACAATAGCTGAGTCTTAAAACTTCATTACCATAAACTCATTACTAAAATCTTGAGACAATTTTAATATATTCCTAAAATATATCTACCATTATGAGAACAGGGAATTTTATCTTTTTAGGAGAAAGGAAGATACAGTTGAAGTGGAAGTAAAAAATATTTTTTTTCCTGTAAAGCAAAGAACTAATGTAACGCAGTACAGGTTGTTATTATGTATTTAACATATTGGCATCTGAAAATTTACATGTATATCTGAATTAATATAAGCTCCAAAATGAAATACTTAAATCATATTTCTTTTCTGAATAAACATTCAGCTTTGTAAGGAATGCCAAATTTAACTGAAAAAAAATTAACAATAAAATCAATATGTAGTTAAAATCATATCTCATAGTACTGTATAATGCAAAGAAATAAGTAATTGTATTCAGTATATATTCATTCAAAAGCCACCTCCTGAGTATATTGTGCAATAAAATTTTTTAAATCATTTTATATCTCAAGAAGTTCACAGTCTAATAAATAGAATGATAAATTAAAGTATGTATTAAGAGATTTCTCTTTTACTTTTTAACTCTACATTAAGAAAATTACCTTTTTGTTCCTCTCCTCAGAAATACAATATTTCCTATAATCCCTACCATGATTTTGGCCACTTAGAGCTGTAGTTACTATTATTTTATATGTTGGATATACATACAACTGCATTAACCCAAAATAAAAATCAGTATTAAAATCATTTATCATTGTATCTCCACCTCCCATCTCACTAATTTCTGATATAGTGCATAAGCCATCAGTTTGCCTTTCATTATAAAAACCTTACATTTGAAGTTAAAAAATATGATGTATCTATGTATCTATTTACCTGCAAAAATATATATCTATAGCTTCATTTACTCCTATATATATACACCATATGTAACATAGGCAAAAAAAAAATGATCGAACACTATGTGATTTTGTCATATAATTCATAGTTTTTTCCTTTTATCTATATTTATATTAAATATATAAATATGTAATATTTATATTACAGTAATATTTATATTACTTCTATTCTTTATCTATTTGCTATAACAATGGCAAAACACTTCAGGATAGTCAGTCTAAATTGTTAAATATGATGAACTCTCAACTTCAATTTAATTTTATTCTTTGATAATATGAGGATAATTCTACTACCAAACTCAGAGTTATTTATTTATTTATTTATTTTTATTTATTCAGCTTTTCCACATACAATTTTTCTCAAATTGAGCAGCGACAACCAGTGTCTTAGATGCTTTAGGTACTTCAGTGAACAAACTCCCACTATCTTCAACAAAAGGTAAATGTTCCACTGGGTATGTATAATAATTTTCCAAGAGATACTCAGGCACACAGTCTTAAACGAATTGATTTTAAGATATCCACTCTGCCTTTCCCCTTTTCTAAACCTAATTCTCCTGGGAAAACATCTGATTTTTGTCTTTTCCCATTTCACTTTCGCAAATCTCCATTTCCCACATCTTAAAAAAAAGGTATGTTTCTCACACATTCCCTAATATTAATAGGGTACATTGCCCAAGGGTGTAAACCCTCAGGATGCCAAAAAAATAACAGCTTGAAATATTGGTACTAGTAGTGAGAAAGTGAATGACTCTGATAAGTGAGTAACAAATCACTTTGTAAAGCAGTTTTCCAACTCTTTGCTTTCAAAAAAATTGAAGGAGAATATCAAATTATCAGCTAGTAAATCATTCAAAATAATTTTTAATGATAGAACACTATGTGATTTTGTCACATAATTCATTTGATGACCAAGATAATTGAGTTACATTGCTATAACAAAATTCCTCAACTTCCAATTACATTTGCCATGTAGATAAACCTTCTTAGGACTCACATCTATAAAACTAAAATAAAATATAGTAAAATAATTAATAGTGAAATATTTTATTATGATATATAAACTAATTGAAGGAAAACCAATCCATCTAATTAAAATACATTCCAAATTAATAATTTATTCATAATATTCATTTATTTAAACAAACTATATGTATATAGTAACATCACTTGTATGTTGATAATAATTATAATGTTAATGTCAATCTAAACTAGTAAAGTTTAACATGGAGAGCATTATAATGGGAAAAATATATATGTTGGAAAAAATGTGTAACATTATCTTAGGGTAAAATTCTATGAGTGAAATATAGTGGCAACAATAGCTCAGATCTTAGGGATTATATGCCTAAAAATGAAAGACAGTTAGTATCTACCCCTTAACTATTTTCTTTTTTAGATGTAATAGCCTGAATTTTGTCAACCACTTCAATGATATTGTCTGATGGCCACTTACCATACTCATGCCTGCTCTCCCACTTCACT
Source organism: Pteropus vampyrus (assembly GCF_000151845.1). Lineage (NCBI taxonomy): Eukaryota > Metazoa > Chordata > Mammalia > Chiroptera > Pteropodidae > Pteropus > Pteropus vampyrus. The sequence goes on from NW_011888858.1 coordinate 515,359, forward strand.
CAGAAAGTATCTTACTTTTCCCTCTTAAAGCACTTGGTTCCAGCTGACACAAATCCAACAGCACAGTTTACTGTCAGCAATTCTACACATTAGAATATGATAACATATATTAATCTGCTATTATAACAGCAAAATACTATACTATAACAAAACTATAGCAAAATACCATAGGCTGGGGGGCTTAAACAACAATTTATTTCTCACAGTTTTGGAAACCAGAAGTCAAGTTTCCAAAAGAGAGATCATTCTCTCCCCATCTTGTGAAGATCAAGTCTTCTTGCAAGGTACTCACAAGACGAAGAGAAAATGATGTCTCTTTTTCTTACTCTTTTTATAAAGTCTCTAATCTCATCATGAAAAACCCAGCCTCATGACCTCATCTAACCCCAATTACTTTCCAATGGACTCATCTCTAACTACCATCACTCTACCAACAGAACCAATAATGGTTCAATTTTGAAATTTTAGGAATATAAAGTATTTTCCCACATAGTGTCTTATTTTAATCCTCAAAACTACTCCAGAATTTAGGTAAGAGCACTATTATGTGCTTATTTGAGGAATAGATAAGATGAGCTTTATCCAACATGATCTAATAAATAAGACTTTGATCTAGATTTTTTGATTCCAGATCTTAGAATTTTCATTTTAAGAGGTATTACCAAGAAGTTATTTCTTACACTGGAAGTAAATAACATGACAGCCTAAGATTCTTGAACTTTGACAGCCTAGGAAAATAAATGTTTTATTCTATTTTATTGCCTATTTGAGGTCTAGGTTTCAAACTGCTACCAAAAAAGTGTAGAGACCTATTGAGTTGATAACTAGTTTAGATTCTCTCTGAATAAAGCAAATGATCAAGTCAGATTGGAGTGAAATGTTCCTTAGAATTCTTCAGAAAATAACCTAAACTCAGATAATGCAACTCTTACAAGTGTGGATCATGGAATTTAAGCATTGGAACTATCCTAAAGATTAAGTACCTATATTAGGCTTGTACTTAAAACAAATTTTATAAAGCATTTATAAAAATATTGTACTGCCATTAAGATGGATATACAATTACTTTAATTGAATGTAAAGAAATAGTACTATTAAGTGTAATTATCCTTAGCAGATTGTTGTAAGACATACAGTGAAAAAAACAAAATAAAACACAACACATATTACATCATGTATTTATGATGAGTCTAGCAAATTGCTTTTTTTCTTAGTGATATACCTTTCTGTTGCTATTGACATTTGTTATTTATTAAGAATATGTTATAAAAAATGCAAAACCTTTCATATATACGCTAAGATCCAAGAGCATTATTTTTCTGTTTTAATTAATTTTTGTCTATTCTTTTACAGAAAATTTGATTATGCAAGGCATGAAAAAATAATAAATACAAATTTCAATAAAGAAACTCTAGCCAATTAGCTAAGAGCAAAATAGAATTTAAAATCTGTTATTGATAGTTGCACCCCTAAGTCAGAGATTTAAACAAGTTAAAATATGTATATTGAAATATTATACTTACCAAAGCAGGATTTACAGGTCAGGTATAAAGAGAGTGACATTTACTTTTTTGAAATTTATCTTTCAAACATATTATAAAAGATGACTACTTATATTGTCTATTGCTTTGGTTATTTTCCAGGCAAAATTTTAATTTCTCTTAAAAAAAATAAGACTAGATCTTTAAGGGCTAATTTTTCTTAGGCTTAATATCACTCCTAAGCATCTGCACTAAATGTACTCTATATTAATTCTGTAAGCCAGTCACAATCATATCCTCACCATTAGTATTATGTATTATACAATGTATGGTTCTTATTCTTAGGGCAATTTAAAGTTGTTATGCCCTGAATGAGTCATAGATGCTCTCTTGGTATTAAATTTAACAAATCGTGGTTCTCTATTTCATTTCAAATGATTTAATTTTTTTTTCTATTTTAATAAAAGGTCACAGCATTTCATAACTTAGAGAAATAAGATGATATTGAAAGTAAAGTGAAGGGCAAAATGACATAAGCTAGAGATAAAAATCAAGCCACAGGCAATATTCCAATTCTTCAGAAAATTCAATTCAGAATAGTGATAATCAAATATACCTATTTTAATTATATTACAAGTGAGCAGAGGTATGTTCTCAATAATTCAAAATATTCTAGTAAAATAAGTCAAGATGGAATACCTTATCAGAAAAGAAATTAATGGGACTAGATAAAAAATGCTAGCATATCACGGAATGTTGTAAAATATAGCACATTTCGTTGAGTTCTCTAGAAATAATGACATGCACTGGTGTATGTATTGTCTTTTCAAAGATAATGATATTCTAGTTTCATTAAAATCCTCATTTAATGTAGTAAAACCTAGCTTAGTATGCCATACACATACTTAATACCTTATTATATACTGATTGATTGGGTTTATAATAATAAAGTAAGGATATCAAATTGTGCTTACTATACTAAGAACAAAGCTTTATTGAATTAAACAACACAAAAATAACAGGGATTTAAGAACTCAGAAACAATCTGATAGAGAAAACAAGATAAGTTTTCGAGTGAGACCAACTTGAGTTAAGGGTATGATTTCCATGATATGATTGAAAATTTACTCAAACTCCCAGCACTACTTTTCTCATCTGTTTGTTTATTTGTGTATTCTTTCATTTCTTCATTCAATATTTTTCATCGATCTTTTACATACCAGGAAATATGCTGTTTTTGTCCTTCGAGAAACAGCGGGAGTGATTGAAATGAAAATATAATCAAAATAATATAAGTACCGCTGTAGAAATATTTACATACTCCATTTATTCAGTCATCTAAAACATCTTTATTAAGCATCTATTATGTGATGCAGATATATCTTTATGTTGGGATATAATAATAAAAAGAAAGAAATCTGTACTCATATAATTTTTGGCTTAGTGAAGGAGATAGATAATAAACACATAAATGTTAGGAAGATCTGTATCTATTCAAACAAGTTAAGCAGATAATTACAATCCCCCCCGCACCCAAGCCAATATTAAACTTCCTAGAACAGAATTTAAAGGGTAGCTATAAAAAAAGAGACATTATTTTTGAAACAAATATTATATATTAGGAGAATATATATTATATATACACATGTTATAAAGAACAATGGAGCAAAGTGAGAAAGAGGAGAATATGAGGTGATAATCATTTTAAGGAGAGCAACCTGATTACCCAACTTTTTTCTTCTTTTCTGGCCATACAGAGTAGCTTCCCTGTCTCCTTTGTAGACGTCATCTTGTAATTCACTTTCAGTCGATGAAATGAGAGTGCAAACGATATCTTCACTTAAAGATGTAGCCCTAAAATATTCCCTCTTGTGAATTCCCATAAGTCCCATTGGCTGGATGAGGAGGAATTTACAACCGAAGAAGTCTCATGCTTGAAAACGCCCAGATCACAGGATGGCAGTAGCTTGCTCACTAATTAGCATTTGGAAGAGAAGCTTTCGTTTATCAGAGATTCCCATTTTCAAATTTAAATGAATAAGAAATAAATCATACTGTGTTTAAGTCATTGAAATTTCAGATTTCTCTGTTAGAGCATCTATTGTTACTGTAGCTAATGTAGAAGAGGTCATTAATAGATGGCCAAATTGCTTAGGAAATGCAAGCCATTGTAATGACCTGCCTTTTAATCCGAATAAGGTAGAAGAGTAACAGAGTTTTGAACACTGTCTTATTTTGTAAAGGAAGTTCAACTAGTTTTTATCTATTAACTACTATTTCACAGTTTGATGAGTCCTACCCTTATATCAAAATTTAAATCCTAACCTTCTTACCCAAGTGCCTTGTCAGATCCCAGTACATATTTTATGTTCATTTGCATTGTCTGTTTCCCTTGGCCAGAGTGTAAGCTCCACAGAAGTAAGGATCATTGTCTATTTTCTTCACTGATGTATACCAATCACCTAAATCAGTTCCTTATACATAGAACCTCTTCAGTAACATTGGAGGGAAATAGGTTAAATGTAACTTATTAAAAAAAAAAAAAAACTTAATTAAAATGAAGTATTTATGTACCAAACCAAACCAAACCAAAAAAACAACAGTAACAACAAAAACATGCTGCCTCATGCAAATTGCTCTAATTCCATACCTTATGCAAGTATCTTAAACACATGATAAAGGTGGTAGAAAAACCTATCATTAATTTATTTTTTATGTGGTGATTTCACTTTTCAGATTAGTGCACACCCAATTCCCGACCACAGAAATTATCCACATCACAATGCATGAGAAATCTAATCTTGAATATCTATCTACCCCTCTTCTTTCTTAAGAGGAAAGGAAAAAGTTCCTGCATTATAAATAACTACACTATTTCTTTTTCCCAGTTTTATTGCAAACTAATTGACACGCATCACTGTATAAGTTTAAGGCATAGAACATGATGGTTTGATTCACATATACTGTGAAACAATAACTATAATAGATTCAGCTAACATTCATCATCTCATAAAAATACAATAAAAATAAAAGAATAAAGGGAAAAAATTGTTATCCTTGTGATGAAAACTGTTAGTATTTACTCTCTTAGAGACCTTCCTATACATTACCCTGAAGTATTAACTGTAATGATGTTGTACGTTACATCCCTGGTGCTTATTTATCTGATAACTAAAAGTTTGTACCTCTTGATCACCCTCCTACAATTCCCCCTCCCCCACCTCCTGACACCATTCTTTCTTAAAAGAAATAATATCTGTGTTCAAATGTACTACTGCAATTTATGATATTTATTCTAAAATCACGAGAACCTGTAAGTTTCTAAAATCGCATATCATGAATACTTAAAATGTGTACACTACATTTTTGAAAATAAATTTTGAGTAAGAGCATGAAGAGAAAATGTGTAGTTTCTAAAATATTTCCTTTAATTGAAGAGGAAAGCATTGTGAAGGAAGAGAAAGATGTGGAGGAATTTACTACCTGTAGTTACAGTAGAATTCTTAAAGAGTGATCCAAGCATGTGAAAAAATCTCAGAAATATAAACTGTTCTCTCAATAATACCTCCAATTTTCTGCTTCCAATGTTTTACAAATGCCAGGATGTTCATATCGTTGTCTTTTATATAATTTCATCTCATCAACTCTGAGATAGGTAGGGCAGGTAGTTATTTCCATTGAGGAAACCAGCAAATGGAGACAGAGATAATATAATCTAATTTTCACAGCACATTTAAGATAAGATTGGAGTCCATATTTTTTGACTTCCATTCTGGCATTTTTTTTTTTTTTTTATTTCTCCATGTATCTAACTTCTGTGCTAGAAAAGGCTTATAAATTGGACGTAAAGTGTATGAACAAACAAACCAAAAACCGGGTGTGTAATAGATATTTATGGTAATGTTTATTTTTTAAAAAAAGAAACTGAAAATGAAAAAGAATTTGAAAGAAACACTGTTAAGGCAAGGAAATAATATGAAATCTAGTTAGTATCAAATCACAGAATCATTGCTAGAACGAATGCTCCAGGCAATAAAAAAATAGAAGTAACCATAGTTTCTGATTTTTTAGTAGCAATATAACTTATTTTAGCTTTAATATCTAATAATTTTTGAAAGTCAAACTTAAAATATATATGTCTGGAATACAATACTGAGTCATTTTTAAGTAAAAATTAAAGTATAAATAAAAAATATATTCTCTTTAAAATGAAGTAACTGATTTTCTTTGTTATGTAGGAACAATATGAATCTATATTTTATATATTTATGAACATGGATTATAAACAAGCTTGAGAAACCTCAGATAACAAAAAAAGGGGAAAAATTTTTTATTGTTATTGGATTACTGATCTCAAATTGCTGATTTTGAGAGATAATCTTTAACTGATTGAAAGTGTATATTTTAACAATGCATAGAAACCATAGATCTTTAATCAAATTTATTTAGTAGGTACTTCCAAAAAAGAAGACTATATAGAGGATTTGCTTCTGAAATATCAAGAATCATTTCCACATATTCAGCTACAGAAGTGTTTCACTTGAAATCAATTTGAGGTTTAGGAAACAATAGAACAAGGTCAACTTCTGATTCTATCATAGGCTATAGTCCTGTGCCTCCAACCAGTCCCTTAACTTCTATAAGCAAGTTTCTCCATTGAGTTAAATCAAATAATGATGTTAATTACTTTCTCTTATAAAGACTGGCTAACATGATGGATAAAAAAGGCCTGAGATGTAATAAATTTTCAATAAATGTTAACCATTATTAATTAAAATAAATCTGACATCTTGAGCCCAATTAATTGGTCACAACTTAATGTTTTTCACAGAAATAAGGAAGCAACAATGAAATTTTAGGTGACACTATTTAAATGGTTTGGACTTGAAGTGCTCATGAGTTGTTAAACATTCTTGGGAGTAATTGCAGTAAAAAAAGGA
>NW_011888858.1:521829-523890 GCF_000151845.1 Pteropus vampyrus
ATATAGAGGATTTGCTTCTGAAATATCAAGAATCATTTCCACATATTCAGCTACAGAAGTGTTTCACTTGAAATCAATTTGAGGTTTAGGAAACAATAGAACAAGGTCAACTTCTGATTCTATCATAGGCTATAGTCCTGTGCCTCCAACCAGTCCCTTAACTTCTATAAGCAAGTTTCTCCATTGAGTTAAATCAAATAATGATGTTAATTACTTTCTCTTATAAAGACTGGCTAACATGATGGATAAAAAAGGCCTGAGATGTAATAAATTTTCAATAAATGTTAACCATTATTAATTAAAATAAATCTGACATCTTGAGCCCAATTAATTGGTCACAACTTAATGTTTTTCACAGAAATAAGGAAGCAACAATGAAATTTTAGGTGACACTATTTAAATGGTTTGGACTTGAAGTGCTCATGAGTTGTTAAACATTCTTGGGAGTAATTGCAGTAAAAAAAGGACTTAGATAGGAGACCATTAAAAAGGTTACATTGTAATCTCATCAGTGTTCCCTGAACAAAAGTGGTCATCAAACTTGTGTATAAAAAAAAAAAAAAAAAGCACCAAGAAAAAAAAGCACCAAGAAGACATTAAAACTAATTTACAGTTCATTTTCTACTGTTATTTGCTTATTTAAAATTTCATAAATTATAATTACTACAAAATTACTATGGTTCAGGAATTTCAATCTATACATCTGGAAAACTATTTACAAAGTGCTTAAATGGTGCTTGACACACATAGTATGACAGAGAGAGAGAGGGAGGGGGAGAGATACCTTTACACATACAGATATGCATACACAGTACACATTGGTTTTCTAGCTATTATAGATAGATGAGTAGATAGGTAATGACCTACATACTTTTTTTCTTAATGGGAATCTTTACATATGTAACTGTAAAAATCTTCACCTTGTTTAAAATGACTTTTCTCTTTCTGCTTGATTCAAATTGGCTTTGGGCTCACTTGCTTTTTTTCCCCTTATCCTCTTCATACTGTACCCCCTTACTCATTAAGCCCGTACTTAGGTCAGCATCAGTCTTAGGAACAAAACCACAGGTCTGTTGAGCACAGAATCAGTTTTGATCAAACTAAAGATGACAACTTGCAGCTCCAGACACATAAAAGAGGAAGGACACTACTAGCATTCCCTTGAAAACAGACAGAACGACACCATGATTGACATCAGGACTGATACAAAGATCAACTGCCTCCTACCTTAACCCTGACCAATCAGTATTGTCCATGACCCCAACTCCCTTAGCTACCACGACTAATGAGTTTTGCCCCATATAACCTATTCTTTACAAACCATCAGGGAGCCAGGTCTTTGAGCGCTAGCTCACCTGCATCTACAGGGTTGGCACCATTTCCTTAAATAAACTTTTACTTTCTTTGCTGCAGACTCCTGTTCCTGTGTCCTTTGGCTTTGACATGTACAGGCAAAACTCCCTTGAGTTTGGTAACACATAAATAGAAGAGCCTGAATGAGAGTTTTCTGTTCTAGTGTCCATAGAACATATTAACTTTTTCCAGAGTATTTTCTGATCCTGCTTTTTTCCTAGAAAAGGCAAATCAAAAGTTTCTTTTCAAGATAACATGTATCCATTGTTTGATTTAATAAATGGAGACACAAACAAATCACATTATTGAAAAACAATGAGTTTTAGATGAGTTTTAAATAAGTTTTAAATAAGATAAATTCATATGTTAGAAAAGATAACTAAAATGTGCCTGTTTTCTTATTTCTCCATGGAATACACTTAAAAATTAGTAATCTTGACTAGTCCCTTTAAAAACCAAGTTATAGTGGAAGTAATGAAATTAGGCAGGGAAGCTTTTACTGCTTTTGTTCTCTCATGAAGTAACATTTTCTCTTTAATATATATCACCTTTTAAAATTTGTTTGATAAAAGAAGTTAAATATTTATTTTTTTTCCTATTTAAATAAAATTATGGCAAAAATATTTCGATGTTCAGAAAAAAATAATAACAAAGCTGATCTTTGAATATCAGCTTTGTTAACCTTTTCCCAATTAATGACATTAGAAC
>NW_011888858.1:523940-546482 GCF_000151845.1 Pteropus vampyrus
CATTTCCTTAAATAAACTTTTACTTTCTTTGCTGCAGACTCCTGTTCCTGTGTCCTTTGGCTTTGACATGTACAGGCAAAACTCCCTTGAGTTTGGTAACACATAAATAGAAGAGCCTGAATGAGAGTTTTCTGTTCTAGTGTCCATAGAACATATTAACTTTTTCCAGAGTATTTTCTGATCCTGCTTTTTTCCTAGAAAAGGCAAATCAAAAGTTTCTTTTCAAGATAACATGTATCCATTGTTTGATTTAATAAATGGAGACACAAACAAATCACATTATTGAAAAACAATGAGTTTTAGATGAGTTTTAAATAAGTTTTAAATAAGATAAATTCATATGTTAGAAAAGATAACTAAAATGTGCCTGTTTTCTTATTTCTCCATGGAATACACTTAAAAATTAGTAATCTTGACTAGTCCCTTTAAAAACCAAGTTATAGTGGAAGTAATGAAATTAGGCAGGGAAGCTTTTACTGCTTTTGTTCTCTCATGAAGTAACATTTTCTCTTTAATATATATCACCTTTTAAAATTTGTTTGATAAAAGAAGTTAAATATTTATTTTTTTCCTATTTAAATAAAATTATGGCAAAAATATTTCGATGTTCAGAAAAAAATAATAACAAAGCTGATCTTTGAATATCAGCTTTGTTAACCTTTTCCCAATTAATGACATTAGAACACACTGTATTTCATCATTTAATAAAGAAAAGGACATTTTAGCACAAATAACAGGAAGAGCATTATAGGTGTCCAGAACGAGTTATGCCAAGATGTGCCTCAGTGGTATGCATATAGCTTTAAGCTAAAGGTAACTTTACTCACAGGCTCAAGAGAAACTTCTGCCCTGCCCTCTTTAACTACCTAGAAGAATTTGAATCAGAGGCCTTTCCCATAAGATACTATAAGAGTAAACTTCTATTGACCTATCTGGAGGGCAGGGCAAACTTCTATTTACTAAACATCTGCTTTTCTTATCATCCTGCAATGACCTTTTGAAGTCCCCAAGGCATATTACTTCACCCCTAGCTCAGGTGTCTCATACCCCTAAACCCTCCTTTCTATATCTGAACCTCTCATGTGTGTGAGGTCTCTGACTATCTCATGTATGTGGAGTTTTCATACATATGCATGTATTAAATTTGTTATTTTTTTCTTACTAATCTGTCTTATGTCTGTTTGATTATTAGAACAGCCAGAAGAACCTCAAGGGTAGAGGGAAGTTTGTTCCTCCCCCACATCATAACACCTGAATAAACTGAAAATTTTCTTTCATGAAAAATTCACCGGAGGGTATTTTCATTTTTCTCATTCTGCATCTAACTGCTGACTAGCTTTTGAGAATGAATGGTTTAGAGCAAGTTTTCCTTAGCATAAAAGAATGTCTGTCTTAAAAATCATAGAATCTCAATGAATGTACAGCTAAAGGAATATATACAAGAGTCATCGAATCTCAACCTATGAAGAAATATTATTGAGAATCGAATGTTTCACTTGCCTCCTAAAAATACTATCAAGTTCTTTTGTCATTTCATCGTTCTACAACAAAATCTCATATCCACACTCGTCTACCCTGCATGTCTTCCTGTTACAATGAGTGATTTAACCCTGACACTCTCTCTAAGGCCAACATCTCCACTTGTCCTATGAAATTACCTTATTTCTTTTTCTGAATTACAATTGGCCACCTCTCTTCTGCGACATCATTTTCTGTTGGATCTTTTCTATCATTAAATAAAATGGCTTAGAGTTTTCTATCTTAAAAAAAAAAAAATACTTCACTGTACTTCACAGCCATGAGAGACAAAGGTCCTCTGCCAGCAAAACTGCACCAAAAATCGCTCTCCAGTTTCTTCCACTTTTCACAGAAAACCTTTCCAACAGTCTTCTGTTCGAATTAGAACTAACCTCGAATTATTTACAGGACTTACAAGAGACTATATGAAGTGTCCTGATGGCTTGATCAGACTTACCTTGATCACTTTATATATCTGGCTTGCTATGTACAGCCACACTAAACTTCTTTCAGGTCCTAAAGCAGGCTAGAAGCTTTTCTGCTTTAAGGGCCATTTCACTTGCTTCCCCCTCTTTCTAGAATACCCAGCCCTCAGATATTAACAGAGCTATTTCTCAGTTCTGTGCTCAAATATCACTATATTCCTCCAATATTCAGCCAACTTTCCATAGTGTCCCCTACCACAATCATTCTCATTATTTATTTTACGATCCTCATGTCACCATCTGCCATTGCCTTTTGCTTTTTATATAGCTGGCTCATTATCACTCTGGGATATAAACATCATGAAAGCAGGAACATTTTCTGTGTTACTTACTGCTGCATCTGGAACACATAAAACAGTTTCTGGAACATTGTGATAGACAATAATATTTGCTGTTAATATATATAAATGTTTAATTATATGTCAATAAATATCACTCACATTCACACAAGCACATATTTTAATAGTAATATTAATTAACCTATACATTAAATTGTTAAGGAATTTGACCCCATTGTAGTTGTTTTGATATGGAATTATAAATAATTTTAAATATTCTTCTTTGCAATTTTAAAATAATTAGAACTCTATAATAAATCATTTTTATCATGAATTGCACTAAAATTTCAAAAGTGAGAAAAATATTTATTAATATTGGTAAACATCAGATTAAAATATATATGGATAAGCATTTGCACATTTGAAAGTTAAAAGACAGTTTAGATTTTTTATTGGTGTGATATTGAGATTTATAATAAATATATATCTGGTCTTCTTATTACTGGCATAGAGCTCATAAAACCTTTGGAATTTTTTTAAGTATTGAGAGTGATAAAGGTGTCTTTTGTTATATTAATGAAATGACTTTTGGACCCCACCTAAGAATGGGAGCTGGTGTCCAAGAGAACCACCATTGCCATTAGAAAGTTAAAACTTTCAGTCCCATCCACTCCACCTTTTGGGGAGGAATTAGGGCCTGGAGATTGAATTAATAACCAATGGTCAATGATTTAATCAATCATGACTATGTAATGAAGCCTCCATAAAATCCCAAAAGGACTGCGTTCTGATAGTTTTTGGGGTTGGTGAACTATGAAAGATGCTAGGAGAGTGAAATACTCAGAGAACTTGGAAGCTCCTTGCTCTTTTCCCATACCTTGCCCTTTGCATTGCTTTCATCTGGCTCTTCCTGAGTTATATCCTTTTACAAACCAGTAATTTTATAAGTAAAATGTTTCTATGAGTTCTGTGAGCTGCTCTAGCAAATTAATGAAATCCAGGGAGGAGATCATGGAAACTTCTGATTTATAAGTAGTTGGTCAGAAGTACAGGCTTACCACTAACTTCTGTGTACCTGTTACCGTTGGGGTGATGTAAAATCTGGCATAGCCCCAGCAGCATAGGTGGAGGAGTGTTGTGTTATATGATGTCCCTCAGTTCTTCTCCACTGATGCAGCAAAGAATTACAGGTCGGTGATATTTAGAAAAAGTATGATTTATTGAAAGTACATTTTAGAAGGAGATGGGCCAAGCTATGGAAGGCTGTAGACCTGTGGAATTTGAGAGGTGAAAGATAGGGTACACTCCAAGAGAGCTGTAACAATGCAGAAGGTGGAAGGTCTGTTTATATTTGGGCCATGATAGGAAGTCTTAGATGATCCATATATAAAGTTACATTGATTGACAATTGGCTGCCATATAATATTTTGCTTACTGTGCATGTGCTTACCCAGAATTCAGTCTGTGATAATTAAATTCATGAACTTCCGGGCATAGTCATGATATTATAATGATAGTATAACGAGGCTGAGGTTATGGGCAGGTTAAGGTAGTACTTTCTATGCATATGTTTGTGGCTGATTTAACCACAGCTTTTATGTCCTCTATGCTCTAGGATTTGGGGTAATTTATAACCCTAAAACGGAGGTGTTTCTGGGGTTTCCTTAAGGAAGTTCTTCAAGGGAAGTTTCTATAGTTACAGAGCTGGGCCTTCACTCCTGTCGCTCATGCCTGCCTAACTACCTAATATGGCGTTAGGCAGTCTTGTAGTACTGAAACCAGTGGAACCTGTTGCTATTATGGACTAAAAAGGGATTCTATGAAAAGTGACCTCACAGGGTGATCTAATCATAACTTCCAAGTCATGGTGAGTGGTCATGCCCCAGGCCTAAAACTTCTTTAGTGAAAGATTTTAAACCAGCCCTGTCCATTGCTCTTGTGCATCTAGGTTAACGCACCTTTGAAGTAATAGCCCTGGAGAAGGGTATTAACTCTCAAGAAAGCATATAATCTTGTTAACTGTCCTGTAATCAAACCCTTGTGTTGTTGTCTCCAGTCTTCCTTTTGTCTCCTCCTTAATCTCATATGCATAAGATAAGTTCCAAAACTGTTATTCTCTGGAGCACTTGAGATCTTGCTTTCCAGCCTACATCATCAGTTTTGGCTCATATAAACTATAATAAAAATTCTTTACAGGTTTAGATGTTTCTTATGTAGACACTATCTCTGTGTAGATAGTATCAGAATTGAGTAGAATTATAGGACATCCAGCTGGATTCCCAAGACTTGCGTGGATGTGTGGGGTACCATCCCCCTTCCTATACATATAACCACAGTCAAACTTCATTTCTTTAATATAATTTTGTTTTTGTTTTTTTTTCCTCTCTGATTCAGGCTGGTTTTGCCCAGGTAATGGCACTGTGACTCACTTGCTTTTTCTGCCCTCGTCCTTTATCCTCTGTATGCTTGTTGTTTTAATCATTAAGCCTTAGGACATAATATTAACTGAGCCTCAGGTCTGTAATCATGAAGACAATAGGTTTTGCTTTGACTTTAGGCTAAGAATAACATCTTGGCTTTAAATGTGCTTCAGCCCAAGGCCCATTGAGGTAAAACAGCCCCACCAGCCACAGGATCAAACTGGATGGCACCATGGCTGATTCCAGAACTGGACACAATGATTAATTACCTCTTCCCCTCCAGTCGTTCAATCTATAGCACCCATGATCCCAACTCCCCTAGTTTTTACGACTGCTGCTTTTTCCCTATATAATGTGTACTCCTGACACACCTGGAGGGCCAGGCCTTTGAGTGACAGCTCATCTGTGTCTCCAGGACTTTGAACTCTCTAATAAAGCTTACTCTTTTTTTTTTTTTTTTTTGCTGCAAAACCTGCACATATCTTTTGGCTTAGATGAGTGAAAGTAGACGGACCCCTTTTTTGTCCCGATAACACACACATACATTAGAATTGGGTCCAGAAACCCAAAAGAATGGGTAAGTGGTAAATTATAATATTTCTACTTTCTGAGATAAAAGTTATAGCAGTAACTTTTTATAGTCTCTCAAGAGCTCTTTCATCACAGATATGCATACAAGCTCTGTAGTAGGCAGACTCCAAGATGATTTGTAGTGACTCCTGTCTGTTAATATTGAGAATAGGATAGACCTAAAGACTTGCTTCTATTGAATAGAATACAGCAAAATAAAAGGTCATTACTTCATGATTAGGTTACAAAAGTTTGTGACTTCTGTAAGACTAGCCAATCTTATTACTCTCATAGATTGCATGCTTTAATAAGTTTGAGTTGTCATGTTGGAGAGGCCCCATAACAAGACACTGAGGTTGACCTCTGACCAAAAGCCAGTGAATAACTAAATCCTGCCACATGACCTTGAAAGCAGACCCCTTTCCAATTGAAACATGAGATGACTACAACCCAGCCTACACCAATGGCAGCTAGTGAGAGATACGGAGGTGAGAACTCAAGTAGGATATGCCTGTATTCCTGGTGTTAAAAAAACAAACAAACAAACAAACAAAAAACCTGTAAAACAATAAAAACATGTTGTTTTGAGCTGCTAAGTTTGGAAATAATTTATTGCACAGTGATAGATGACTAAGACAGACTCCTTTACATTCAAATTCCATTTTAAAATATACTTAGATTTTCCACCTTTATTTTTTGGGTCTCACTCTACTATGTGATTTAAATGTTTTCCTCCATTTTAAAAAAATTCTAAACCAATGTTTTCTTCTCTTTCTGTTTAGTAAAAGTATAGCCACTCTATATTTAATAATATGATTGCCTGATCAGCCTTCAAGTTGCTGCAGTGAGAATTAAATCTTATTGACAATCAAACTCTATATGTATATCTATTGCTATGTTTTTGTAATTAGAGAGGCAGATGCTTGTACATTAACTTAGGAAGTTGAGAAGAATGGCACACATTTCAGTGGCATATGGATTGAGGAGGAAGCAGAGCTTGGTATAAATAAATTGGAACTTTTAAAGAGTTGTAAAAGCTTGTCGAAAGTGGTTTTCCCTAATCACTTATTTTATTACATATCTATCAGACCATGCACACAGATATTTTAAAATTGATGCTGCAATTCGAAATGATCACATCTAGTTTCAAAGAGTTAGTGAAATGTAGATGAAAATCAGTGTAGGGCCTCAAATTCCCACCAACCAGTTACTCTAGGAAAATATTGGGTTTATTCTTTATTAGAAGTTGAAGCTGAAGTTCATTATATCTCTTGATGTGTTTCCAGCACACGGGAGGCATTCAAAACTTTTTGGTGCTTAAACTTGCAAAAGTGTTACTTCTACTAAAATCTAGTAGAGTAAAAATTGTAACTTTTCTCTCTATTAAAAAATTATATTAAAATGTATTTATTAATGTACCTATTTGTTTCATATCTATCTTCCTTACTAGATACATAATGACAAGGAAAATCCATTTTTTAAACACCATGTACATTTTATTAAAAACAAGGTACACACATAAAATGTATTTAGTATATATTTTTAATTAAAGAAAATAAATAATTACATTCACATTTTTCTAACATTTATTCTAATATCATATATGATTATCTCTTATCATTTACTAAGCCGTTAGAATTTCAAAACCATAAAAAAGTCTTATTTTACTTTATCTTCTCTGCATTTAGCATAACACAAAGCAGACACTTAATTTGTATCTAAGTAAATTAAATACATTAATCATTAGGAACCTGTTTCCAGTTACTGGATTTCTGTCAGATAATTATTGTAAATAACAGCAAAATAAACTATTCAACTCTTGTTCACTTGCCATAAAATTAGTTTTATAGACTAAGGGTAACAGAAGAGCTGCAATGTTTTGGTACAATGGGTTATAGATAATTCTCTTCCCAAAACTTAATTGTATACTTTATTGACTTCCTATCACATGAAAGAAATATAGGTCTCTTTATTCTGATGATAAGTTTTGTGGTCTTGTCATGGCCTCTAATTTTACCTTCAATTAAATAGTCAAAAGAGCAATTAGATTTAAGGGATTTCTTTCCTGATTAGAGCGCTTGGCTCCATCTATCCTTTCATTTGGGAGCATTGATACAGTCTTAGATTACTTGGAAAAATTGATAATGAATTATGATCCTTGAGGCTGTGGTTAATTAAATTGGCTACCCTTTTGTCTTCAGCATGGGCAGCTGGGGCACAGGACTATAGAGGACTAATGAATCCTATTTAAGGTAAATCCTCAAGGGATTTGAATTCCTGCGGTTAGGCAGGAATATGATTCAGATCACAAAGTTCTCCAATCTCCTAAGTAGGTCAAACTCTCTAAGAGAGAATATAAAGCAATTTGGGGTCAGTTAAAATCAGAAACTATGAATTTAATTAGTTATTATATCCAACAAACTTTTTTTAATACTGCATTTGAAGAAAATCTTAGAAAATCTTTTATATTTAATAGGGAGGCATTAGGATCAAACAATAGTTCAGGTAGAAGCCATATGTCTCAGAACTCAAGGACTTTTAAAAAACTGCATATGCCTACAAAGATCATAAGCTTTAGACCAGACTTTTTTTTAAAGAACTAGTCAGGTGATTAAAAATGCCATACCTGGTAAGAAATTGCATTATTGATTTTTAAATGTTATACATCTTACTTGCATCTACCAGTTTGGTCCTAAGTATAAATATGTGGTAGGTCTCTCATTTTTTCATTCATATTTTTCTTATAATTTTTCAGCATAATCCTATGTAAATAATCACAAGAACACATGGAGATATTTCCAAATGTGTTATTCATTGACATGAGAAATATATTGAGCTGCTCTAATATAGGTCAAACTAGAAATAAAAAGTTCATAATAATAGCATTAATAACAATAAGAGTTATTAAACACATGAAATGAAAAATTGTAATAATCACTTTTCTTGATTAGTTTATAAAATATTCACAAAATTATAGATGGTAGTTACCATTATTATCATTAAAAAAGAAACTGAGTACAGAGGGAATAGGAAATTTGCTCAAAGTTATGCAGTTAATCCACAGTGAAGCAAGATTTCAAACTCGACCTAACATCAGAGCCTACCTTCTCATAGAAAAAGCAATATTGCCTTCTGTTGGCAATAAATTGATAAGTTTCATAGAATGATATATTTCAGATATGGTGACATGTTGAATATAATATAATACTTTATTATTCATTATGTCCTATGGGGTAGCAGTATCTGTATCATCTGATAGATTGCTGAAATTGTAGATTATCAGCTGTAACCAGATATACTAAATCAAAATATACATTTTGTTATGATGCCCAGATGCTTTGAATATACTTAGATATGAGAAGCACTGATCTAGCACCATGTTACTGAAACTGATGTACTTTCTATCTTCATCATAAGCCTTAAGAGAGTAGATCTTTATTATTTACGTTACATTCGCAAAGCTTCCCCCTAAGTTTGCTTTATTGTAGATATTCAACAAACATTTGCTGAATAAACAGTGTAACAGTGTTTTCCAAAGTGGGATAGACATATAAAAAAAAAAAAAAAAAAGTCAAGGAAAAATACACAAGTGCCCTAAGTGATGTTGCACAGATGACTATATATCTGGTTTAATAAATTCTGATTGGCTAGTATTTTCAAAAATAGAGCAGCGAATATTAAAATATATATGTATGATATATACTATATATATATATATATGTTTATATATAACATTTAGGTGCATGTTATATATAATGAGCAATGTTCTCTGCTCATAGATAAGCAGATTATTTCAATCCAATATGGAAACTAATCAAAAATACTTCTTTAGACATTCCCTGAAGCAAAAACATTAAAGTTTAATAGTTTCCATGAAAATCATTGGTTATAGAAAAAAGAACGAAATATGGAGAAAAAAATGTGCATTATACTCAGAAATATGATCTATTCTGTATGTGGTTAAAACATATGAAATTAAACAAAAACTTTAAAAGTATTTAAAAAGCAGTCCAAATTTACTTCATTTTAAAGGAACATTGCAATTAGGGCAACTAACAAAGTTATGAAGCAAAAAACATTTTATGAAATTGCTAAAGAGGCTGTGAATCTTGCAGTGCCAAAATAAATAAACCACAAGGTAAAAATAACTCAGAAGTAGAACAAACACGAGAAATGATATCATTAACAACTAACTTTGACAATTACTTTTCTTCAGGTAGAGTAAGGATATTCTTTGCAAAGACATAATAGGACATACAATAAATAATTGAAACGCTAGCAATATAAACATGATATTAAAATACAGGTATGACTATGTTTATTCTATTTTTGATCATTAAAAGAGGTAGCTATGATATTGGAGAACAATTACTGGACTTTGAATCAGAAGAGTAAAGTGTAAATACATCTCTGAATTTGGTTTTGTGAACTTGAGCACGGTATTTAACTTTTGATCTTAAGTTTTTCATCTCCAGTTTGTGTGTGTGTGTGTGTGTGTGTGTGTGTGTGTGTGTGTGTGTGTGTGTTTCAATGAATAGTTATGAAACCCTAACCCACTAATATATGGCGTACACTTAATATACTTCTGTATTTGCATGCAAGTATGTAACACTTGAACTTTTCAAATATGTTTAGTATTTATTTGAGAAAGAAATCTCTAAGATAATGTAGCCTTTAACAATAAAAAGTCTGCTGATATTAATAGCAGAGGCCTGAAATTTTAAATAGCAAATGTGCCTTTAAATAATAGCCTTTTTACTTGATATTTTCTTGCAAAATACCCAGAAAAGTGATAATCTTGTACCATTGAGTAAATGAGAAATTTGACCTCTACTTTTTTGAAACCCCTGTGTCTGGCCTCTTACTTAAACACAGATATTCTTTTTCAGGGGCAGTAATTTCCTTAGGTCCTGAGAAGTACAGTAGTAGCAACATTAATCTAGATGCTGTCACTCCCTTAAGGGAGATATTATGAAAGCCACTTCCCCTGAGAATTTTTACTAGTGTTTTCCATCAGTTTTTGCTGTGTGAGGTGGACATACCAAAGGCAAATTCATGAAAATTTTTCAGAACCAATTCTCAAGTACTCTCACCTTTTATACACTCAGTATAACCAAACAACCAAATTAAGCAAGGGATTAGAAGAGAGTTCATAAACCAAACATCATCAACGTTGATAGTAATTTAAAAACTTTGGTAACACTAAAATATTTTTTAGATACACAGGGAATTATCATCATTAGATAAAGTATTAAAGTAACCATGCATTTAGATACACGTGTTCTTAAAAATATTGAATTCATCACAGATGTAAATTTTAAAATTCTAAATATTAGGTGTTTGATCTTTTTAAAAAGATTAAATGATCCTAGAAATAATAGATAATCATCCATCTAGCAATAATTAGACATAGCCTTGCTAGAGATAGAAGGACAGACTGAGATTTTCATGAAAATATTATGACTTGGTAAAGAAATTTTAAACACTTCTTTTTTCAGTTTAAGAAAATTCTGTTTAGTTGAATAACATCAGAATTTGGTCCTGGAATGCTCCACTAGTCCACCAGATGGATAATTTTGTTCATTTTTCCTTCTCTGAAAACCTTTTTGTTAATGTGCTATTTTATAAGAAATGAGTGTTATTTTCCTCTGAGTACTTGTGCCTGGAGTATAAGGAACCCCTTTCCTATATTATGATATCAAAAAAATTGAAAGAATAATTGTAACATTACTTTTAGAACACAAGATTAATCTTAATTCATTATTTTACAAACCTTTAACAAACACCTACTATTAGCCATGAACTCTTTTTGGAATCAAGAATATAACTTTAAACAAAACAAAGTCTTTGGACTCGTAAAACTTGCATTGTGAAGGCATGCAGAGGTGGGTAGGTAGAGGAATAGATAATAGTAAAACAAGTAAATATATCTTATGTTAAAAGATTTAAATGCTACAGAAGGAAAACAAAGTCAGAGGAGAAAATTAAGGAGTGTCTACTAGCAAGCTACATGCTTTTAGTAGATGCTAACTATGATGACATTTGAACAGAGAGCTGTAGTAAATGAGAGAGAAACCAGGTGGGTATCTAAGGAAGAGTATTTCAGGCAAAAGGAACAGTAAGTGCAGAAACCCTGAAGCAGCAGTATGCAGGGAGACCATTGTGGCTGTAGCAAATGGAATAGGGACAGTGGTAGGAAACAAGGAAAGATTAATAACAAAGGAGCCAGAAATAGGGACTACTTTAAAGAATGTTGCTTTTCACTAAGAAGAGAAGCCACAAGAGGGTTTAACACAGAAGAGTGACATAATCTGACACAGTTTAAAAGAATAGCTCTGGTTGCTGCATTGATAATAGTCTGAGACAAGAGGTTGTGACAATACTGCTATTTAAGCTAGGATGATGCTGGTGGAGAGGATGAAAACTGGTCAGATTGGTTTGTTGATGGTTTCAATGTAGCATGTGTGGAAAAAGGAGGAATCCATGATGAGTCAGTATCATGTTGACGTATGTTTCTTTCTGTCCACTGATGAAGCCAGGTAAACTATAACTCTCCCTTAGTAGATGTTCATATCCCCCGACTCCACTGTCTCTCTTGTGTGCACAGTACTAGATAAAGACAGTCGAACATTTACTCTTTGCTTTTCCATTTTCATGCAATTTCATTTCATGCAGTTTCTTCTCTCCTCTAATCAGAAAGTCATTATGCTTTTAGAGTGAAAATCTTTTGAGCACACACTGTGTGCTATGAACTATAATAAGCATGTTATAGAATTTAATAAGCAATAAATTCCATAAAATCCCCATGTGATGATTATTATTTGTGGATATATTCATATGGAATTTGTACATGCACTTTATAAATTAAGAATACAAACTCTATGAGGGACTGTATGATTTATCCAGTCTCCAACACAGATGTGTTGGAGCAAAGACTTGAGTTCAGATCTGTGTGTTTTCTTGAAAAGCCAACTCATCTCGCTAATCACATTCATGGATGTTTAAAAAATTAATGATTAGAAATTAACTATATTTTCAATTATTTGAACCTAACACATTGCAGAATTCCTATATAATTTTCTATGTTATTGAAATATATTAACCTTGAACTATTTATACTGAGATCAGAATAGGTCCCAGGCTCTGGAATGAGAGTAAATCCATGAGTATAGGTGAAGAGGTACTAACTGCCAGTGGTTGGAGGACTCAGGGCAAGGGGCAGAGGCAAATGGGTGTGTGTATGCTTGTGTGTTTGTAAACACTCGTGTAAGATCGTGACTAAATGGGGGCATTTGACAAATAATGTTTCAATGATTAACGTGGCTTAGTCTTATAGCCTAACTTTCCTACAATTTCCTAGTCATGTTCCCATATCTATGTACTACATATCTGACCTATTTAGCCTGCATATTTATTTCAATTCTTCACAATTTTGGATGATATTGGCGCAACATTGCCTTTCAAAACAAACACATAATCAATATGTTCTCAGCTAGAATAACTATGTTCTACTCTATAGTATCCACAAGCATTAAACAGGCCTTTAAAAGTGGAGAACAACTTAACATTAGATAATAAACAGCAATAGTCAATCCCAAATGGAGGTATGTTTATTGTCTTCACCTTAATAATTAATGGACTTGTAACCATTCCATTTTTGCTATTTAAATTTAGTATTATTTTAAGATGTTACTCTCTAATTTTGTATTTTATATGATAACTTACAATCCTTCATGTATTTATAATCATGGTTAGAATCAGCTGTAAATTCATTATGCATATGAATTTTAAATAGTTAGAAAATTACCTGAACAAATCAGTGGAACAAGCAGACACTTTGTATTTTGCAATTAGTAGTAGATAAAGTTCTTAAAATCTAGTTTATTTTGCACAAGAAAAAAAAATATGTAATTAGGAGAGCCCTTTCTAAACTATCTAAATCACCCATGATAGGCAGCTTAGTTTTTTGATACAGTTCTATTTTGTTGATTGTACATATTTTGTCAATTAAATGTGCAAGGATTCCCTTGCATCAGCATTTTTAAATGAATGGGATTATAAGAGAAAACCCATCCTTAAACCTCAGGAAAAGAACACCAGGCTTTGAGCCATAGTGTTTTGAATTCTCAGCCCCCTGGAATGGGAAATGGGTTTTACTTCAAGTAAGGACTTAAATAGATTGGAATTCTTATTGAGTAAACAAGGTATGAGTATCTTGGTTTACCAAGAAAAATACCATGACATAATAGCAATGTAAGTTTTGTTAATGGATGGTCAGAGTGTCTGTTATACATGCTTTATTGTGTCCATCCTATAATCACCTCAGCGGTCTGCCCTGAGAGCTTCCATGTGACGAGAAACTTCCAGGAGTCAGTGTGTAACAGAAAGGTTTAAAGCGTTACAAGTCTTCTAACCTGTCCTATTTAACTTAACAATAATAATTTTACTAACAATGGTCTAACGCCTCCTCCATTTCAGCAGCCCTATCATGAAGCTTACACTAGGTTTAGTTAGAATGCACTCTTTGATGCATATGTTTCTCAAAAATTTCTAAGGAACGAAAAGAACAAACTAATCAGAAACAGACTCACAAATATAGTGGACAACTTGGTGATGGACAGAGTGGCGGGGGGGCGTTGCGAAGCTGGGAGAATGGGGTGAGAGGTTAAAGAACTACAAATTAGTAGTTGATAGTTAGGCACAGGGAGCATGGAAGAGGAAATGTAGTTAGCATTAATATGATGGCTAAGTGGAGGGCCAGGGGAGATAGGGAGCAATTGGGAATTGTTTTATGAACATTATAGATGTCTAACTAATGTACTGTATACTTGAAACTCGTTTAAATAAATAAACTTATTTTAAAAAACTAACCAAATCTCTTGTTGAATGAAGAACTAAAAAAGTGTTGTGCTAGTCTGTTCTACTTTTAATCTCTGTTGAAAGGAGACCTCTAAAATTGTGTGTGTGTGTGATGTGTGTATACACATAAATATATGTGTATATATATCCAAATGTATTCAAATTGGGAGAAAAAGCTTTTTACATATTAAAACAATATGAAAAGTTCTGCAAATAACAGAAATAATACATTGATTGGTTATATCATTAAATTTACATAGTAATTACATTATTTTTGAAAAACACTAGATTTAGAAAGCCACAACTACTTTGATCAGAAGTTTTATATTACTGTTGGATGCCTTACATTCTTATTTTATTTGATATAGATATCCATATCTATCTGCATATATATATATATATACACACAGATATATGAATGTAATAAATATATATAAATCATGTATATAATTTAATAAGTATAGGAATACTTGTAGTTATAGCAATAAATCACTTTAACCTTTAATTGCAGTAATATATTTAAGTATATGAAAATTATTATCTAGTAAAGAGAAGGATCCTAAAAACACGTAAAGGTGGAAGGAGCAGGAGACACATTTTGAAAAGTGGCAGTTTTTAAGAAATGAAAACAGACCCTTTTGTGAGTATCCAACAGTATGAGCATTCTAGTGGTTCTGTGTATAGCTCTAGGACAAGTAAAGACTGTAAGAGATATTTTAATATGAAAGACAAGATGGATACTACATATTTTACAGTGTATTAGGACTGACACAGTAATTTTTTGTTGTTGTTTAATGTAATATAGCCTCAAGATTCAGAAAACAGCATTATAATGTTAACAGTCTTATCATCAATCAAGCTATTAAGATTATACTACAAGTCACAATTCTCACAGCAAACAGAACCTGCACCTGCCCTACATATAAAAAATAGAATAGATTCATCAATCACATCAATGCTATCATATGAGCTTCTGAAATTTAATAGGAGCAAATGGATTTGATTTACTTTATTGGCTGTGTTATTTGTACTGTAAGTATCCATTTTATCTCTTGCTTTCTAAGGCTGACTCTTGCATACACCATATTCCATACTAGCTCTTTAAATAAATGTAGATATCAACAGATGTTTTCACAACCGATCAGAATTTTTCTGTTCCTTCTTACTTCACTATTCCCTTAACCATGATCTCTCTCTCTCTCTCTCTCTCTCTCTCTCTCTCTCTCTCTCTCTCTCGCACACACACACACACACACACACACACACACACGCACACACACACATTCTTGCTCCATTTGTGTACTGTCTTGTTTTCTAGGCCATAAAATTGACTCTATAAATTATTTACTTTCCACTCTCCCTTGTCCTCATAGTTGATTAGACTTCGGAAATCATTATGATTTTATTCTAGTCTTTAGTTTCTGTGTCCACTGTAATACTATATACAAAATCTGAAATACAGTCCCTGGCACTTGGACTCACCCCAATGTTTACCAGCTTCATTATTCTTCAAATGGAAAAGAATGGAAGGAATTAGAATATAGATACTTTTAAACTGCAAATTCATAATATTTATAAAGGTAAATACAAAAATGTTAATATACAAAAATATTAGAAATACAGAATTTAAAAAATCTTAGACATAATTTTTACTAACTCATCTCTTAAAAACAGATAATATTAAACATGTAAAATAGATTTTAAATAGAGATGAAATTTAAGCAATGATATCAGACGTACAATTTGTTATTAAAAAATTACAGAGATAGGTTAAGGTTTAGTTTCCAAAAGAAAGTGTTCATATTATTGAATAGTCAGTCTTACCTAAAATTTCGTATTGTTTTATAAAAGTGCGAAGTGATTTAAAAAGTACATTCATGTATATTAGTAACAAATTACAAATTCATGACCTCAGATATGCAATGTATATTTTGTACTGACATATAAAATTATGAAATTTCACATAAAATTCTGAATTTCCAGTTTCTCTAGAAAAAACATTGCAAATGTAGCTATTAGGGACACATATTTTCACATATGAACAATTAAGCCCAGCAGAGGCTGCCTATTCCACTTAAGATTTGCATAGTTTCCTGCATTGCAAATTAATGTTTTAAATAAATTATTTATTATGCACATATAGCTGTATACCTAACTTTTTTCCTCTTTTTATATCCTTTTTTAGTTTTACAACTTTTAAACTATAGAAAAGTGTTAATAATAGTAAAAGGAACTCTCATATGCCCACACACATATCTACATATTTTTTTCTTAACTATTTAAAAGTTATAGACATCATATCACATATGTCCTTCAGTGTGTATTTCTTAAGAGCAAGTTCATTACTTTACATATCACAATAAAAATTTGAAATCAGTAAATGCAGCATTGACAGTCTGCTGTTATTTAACCACCAGGCTGGATGCTTTCAAGAATTTCTTATTCTATTAGCTTTTTAGCAGTTTAAATACAGTGTGCCCAGGCACTGTTTTCTCTGGGTTTCACATGCTTGATTGTTGCTGAGATTTGTGAGTCATAAGTTGATATTACTTCTCAATTTTTAAAATTTTAGAACACTGTCTTCTCATTATATTTTTCTTAACACCATTGATCTTGTAGATTTCTAATTAAATATATTTTAGACTGAAAATTTTTTCAGAGATCATTAACTGTTTACTTTTGTTTTTAGTATTTATTCCTTTAGTTCTTTAAATCTAATAATTTCTATTGCTCTAACTGGACAATAACTGTCCCCCCCCCCCTTCCTTTTTTTGCTGACTCCAATAAAGACCACCCGGGAATAAATTTTACATTTTATTCTTTTCTTTTAATTTTAATTTCTCTTCCAATTATCACCTCTGTATAATCATTGTAAACTTCCATTCCTTTTACTTTTAAAACTATCTATTATAGTTGTTTTAATGTCTTTGTCTACTAATTGTACCAATTGCAACATCTAATTATCTTGTGGCTTGTCTCTGTTGACTGACTTTTTTTTATCATGGGTTTCATTTTCTTGCTTTATTGCATGTATAGTAATAGTTATTGTTTACTAGATGTAGTGCATGATACATTGAAGGGGCTATGGATTCTATTATCTTCTCTTGATAATAACTGGATAAATTCCTGAAAATATTGAGGAACAAGCCATGTGAATACCTGTGAAAATGGCATTACAGATGGGGACCAACAAATGCAAAGACTTGGTTCATTGAAGAAATAGGGAGAGGCTAATATGATTACAGCCAAATGAACAAGAAGAGTTTTCTGAGTTGCTGTTGAGCAGTTATATGACTGTACATATCATTTTCTTCCTCTTTAAAAGCATTTGGGGTCTTGCTTTGTACTTCATATTCTGAAATTTCAAAGTATGATAGCTTTTAATCCAGGGACAATTATCTCTCAGTTATGAAAAATTGGCTTTAAAAAATATATTTTGCTTTTAAAATTCCATGTCTTGCCTTACCTTTGTTGTCTATACAATTTTTTAACAGATGTTGGATCTCTAGTATCTATCTTTCAATTTGTTTGTCTCTTCTATTGCCTATGTTTTTTTGTTGTACTTTCTGAAAAAAAAAATTGCTGTTATCTTCTCTTTCTATTAATCTTAGAACATTTTATTCATATAATCGAAAGCCAATTGTCCTTTTTTATTTTCATATGCTTCCTTTTATAAACTTTAATCTTTATAAACTCTAATCTTTAGAGTTTATAATCACATAGTTTCAATTTCAACTATTCTGCTTAGTCATTCATTGTAGCATTAAAGTAGTCACAGACAATATGTCAATAAATGAGTTTGGCTCTGTTCCAAAATTGTATTTATAGACAGAGTTAACTTTCTTTACTTGTGTCACTAAATGTTATTATTTTTTAATAGTTTTCAACCATTTAAAAATGTAAAATACAAACTTATGGGTCATATAAAAACAAGCAGTAAGCAGAACTTGGCCCACGGGCCATAATTTGCCAACACCTGCTCTGAAAGAATAAATAATTGTCTAAGGACGTATAACTAGTTTAATCCAGGCTTAAAAATAAATCCTTTACATTACAAAGGTAATTTTCTTTCCATTGTAATTTCTATAGGATCCTACCAAAATTAAAATTAAACCTTTCTCATCTTTCCCTGTGAAGCTCCAATTTAGTACCTTTTTTTTCAAGAAGATAGAAATATAATATAGGAGACAGAAAACATTTAAAACAATTTTTGTTCTTTTTTTTTTCCTTTTCAAATAGAGGGTCAAGTGGTGCTCACTTTTTTCTGCCCTCTGTCTGAAGGTGAAATTCTTCAAATGTCTCACTGTCTAAAATTCAATAATTGACACAGTCTACTTGTGTGGAGAGATAGAAGATGGTTCTCTAAGGAAAGAAGTAAATGAACCACTTTTATCTTGTCACTCAAGGCAGAAGTTGTGGGTCTAAAAAACTATTCAAATACATTTTTCTGATATTTGAGACATTGATGGTTAATAGAATTTTTAAATAAAAATATAAAAAATAAGCATAATTTCCCACAAAAGAAACTATTAACAAAGGATCATATAAATGTATCCTTCATTTCTATCAAATATTTTCACCGATTTTGTGCTTCTTTTGCAAAACTCGTTAGCAAACCGTGGTAGAAATTTAAAAAAAAAAAAAAAAAAACCTAATTTGTTTTCTTTCAAAAAGATATTTATTATCCAAGTTATTAAGCAGATGTAGAATAAGGCCAACCCAGTGTATGTATGCAAATGATGATAGATGATTGGATAAAGAAGCTGTGGTACATATATATATACAATAGAATATTACTCAGCCATAAGAAAAGATGAAATACTGCCATTTGCGACAACATGGATGAACCTCGAAATAATCATGCTAAGTGAAATAAGCCAGACAGAAAAAGTTGAAAATCACATGATATCGCTTATATGTGGGATATAAACCTAAAAGCAACAAATGAACAGGACAAACAAACAGAGATTCATGGACATGGACTATAGACTAGTGGTTACCAGAAGGTAGGAGGAAGGGGGAAGAGGGAGAGGTGGACAGGGTAAAGAGGGTCAAACATGTGGTGACAGAAAGAAATCTAACTATGGGAGGTGAGCACATAGTGTAAATACATATATTCCTTATTGTTAAAGTGTACAGCTGAAACATTGGATTTTGTTAACCAATGTCACCATAAAAAAAAAAAAAAGAGTTGTGTAGATACTAATAATGAGGTCTAATGGATACATAAAAGCTATTTTCCTTGCAATCATTATTATTCATGATCCATAAATATTAGGCTTTCAGGTCAATGTTATAATATATCAGTTTTAATTAGCACCACAGAATAATGAAGAACTGCGGATCCTTCCAGACATAACTATTAGTTATTCTCTGCAACTAAAATCAAAGATAGAAAGAAATTCTCATAGCAAATAAGAATTTATTGTTGACTTCTCACTGTCATATCAAAAGCATGTTTTTCTTATATTTTAATGAAACATTTTAAAGAAAACAAACTTTTTAAAATCTATTTTAAAAGTGCAAACTATTTTAAATGGTACTATTCAATATTTTACATGTAATTTATTCAAATAAATACATGTGATTGTTTCCAAAAACACTGCCCATTGATACAAACATTGAATTAATTTTCAAAATTAGAATTATCTAGCTTATAGACTAAGGATTGGAAACTCTCAAGTATTTATAAGGAATTACATTCATGCAACCAATATCTTAATGGTGGTAATTTATTTTTCATTTGGGCTTCCAATTTGCTGAATAAGAAGTTAATATACATAAGAGGAATTTATTCAATAAGAGTAATGTGTAGGAAAAATAATAAGTTAAATAAACATTGCTCATATTTCATGGTCTTAGGTTAAAATTTTAATACTTGAGGGCCATCTTAAATCTTTTGTTTCCCCCTTAAGTTAATTGGTTATACTATGTATAGATTAGAAGAAAAACATCGCTGCTGCTTGGATAATGAAATTCCATTTTGCACGCCTTACCGATAATAGTTCATTAGTGTAATGTTTAATAGAACATAAAATATCACATATTTTTATGTGTTAAGAAGTGTAACTTGTATTAAAAGTAACTTTAACATAAATCAAATCAGCAGAGAGTCTGAGAGTCATGTAACTTTGCTGGGGTATTAACATTAAAAAATGCTTAGGAGAAGAAATATGTGAAAGGACACAGGTGTGAGAAAGCATTTGTATTAAGAGACAAAAATTTAGCAGAGTTGGAGCACAAGTCTATCTAGACACAGAGGGAACAGAGGTTAGTTGGAAAGATTGCCTCATAAAGGACTTCTCTAATGATATTTTAGCCCATGAACTGATAATCCACGAGTCTCATCATATCACATTGCCTTACCAACCTTCCCAGGGTGCCGGCTCCAAATAGCAGATAGAATTGTAACTGGGACAAATTGATCTGCTATTGAGAGGGCTTCAAATCTTATTTAGAAAGAACATGTATGAGGGGGACATGAAGCAAGGATTCTCTCTTCTTAGTCTATATCATACAGGCTCCACTGTGAGAAGAGAAAATTTCGAACGTACACAGGTCAAATCTCATTCCAGTAACAACTAGTCAGTTATGCCCCCTTCGTATTTATGCTAAGATACCCAATCAAAGTTTTAGTTGCCTTGTTAGTTTTAACTTTAGGAAGATATGAAGGACTGGGAAAGGAAAGCATTTATTGTCCTGAATAACTATTGACGATAATTTTCATTCCAAATGATTTTTAAAAGCAGTGTTTTTTTTGGATGTTATCTGGAATCCTAAAATACTTTCAGTGTAGTGTACTATTTATTATAATGATGTTCTTTTGATAATGGATTTAGAACTTATTTGATCAGAAATAGGATAAAGTTGGATTGGATAAACAAATTTTGCTAAAGTTATGAAAAAAGATCCATTATCCTAGAAGTTTTCAGGAAATAGCAAAGTGGTAACATAATAGTTTATACTGTTGGCTCCTTGAAAATTCAATTTAAAGAGTTTATATTGCCATAAGAAATATTGTGGATGGAGTAGTATTTGCAGCAAAGATTATTTTTCTAATAACTATGGAAGAATGCAGGTTCCAAAACCAATTCATAAATGAGACTATAAAACACAGATCAAGATACTAGAAAATGTTTGACTTTTATTAAACATTATTGATAACTCATTAAAAAGAAAAGAAATACAAGTGTTTGGGACTGTCAAATAGAATTTTATTTTATCTTTTATATTCTGTGATGTAATTATTTTCAGTCTAGTCATTTTTGGCTATCTTTTAAGAACAATTCTTCTCTTTATGTTTACCTGAAATGGATACATCATAATCATCTAAAGTCCATACATAATTTACCTTAGGATTCACTTTGTGTGTTGTACATTCTATGGGTTTGGACAAAGGTATAATGACATGTATTCATCATTATCGTATCATACATACAGAGTATTTTCATTGCCCTAAAATCCTCAGTGCTCTGCGTATTCTGTTCTTCCATGTTCCCAACCCCTGGCAACCACTGACCTGTTCACTGTCTCCATGGTTTTATATTTTCCAGAATGTCATATAGTTGGGGTCATATAGCATGCACCGTTTTCAGATTGGCTTCTTTCATTTAGAAATATGCAGTTAAGGATCCTCCATGTCTTTTCATGATTTTATAACTCATTTTATTTTCTTTCTTTTTTTGTTTTTAGTGCTGAATAATATTCTGTAGTTTGGATATACTATAGTTTATTTCTCCATTCACCTACTGAAGGACATCTTGGTTGGTATGAATCAAGCTGCTGTAAATATCCATGTGAATATTTTTGTACGGATATAAAATTTGAACAAATCATGCATTTAAAAGCAACTTGATAAAATAATTTATTGTCACCAAAATGAATAATCATTTCCATCATTAATTAGTTTCTATAATTGACTTGAAGTAGTGTCAAGGGACAGGGTTCAAGGAAAATGTGAAGGAAATGTAGAAATGATAAAGTCATCACTCTTTATAGAATATATGAAACAACTTGCTTCTTTCAAAGAATAGATAACATCCTCGAACTTATTTTACCATTAATGTGAGCTAGTCATGTCTTATTAACTGACTTTTATTTGTTTTCCTCTCAATTTTCCAAGCCCCTGAAAGTAGATGTATATATAACAGACATATATTTAGGTGATTATAATATTGATAACAACAAAGAGAAGCGGAGCTTGCTTCTTCAGTAAACTATAGTTCTATATAACCTTGTATTAGTTTTGTCTGCTACATAAATGATCCACAAAGCTTAAAACAACACATGAATTATTTTACACTTTCTGAAGGTCAGAAGTCTAGGCACAGATTAGCTGGTTCTTCTATTAATGTTTCAGAAGTCTGCAGACCATCAGTCAGAATTGGGTTCTGATATAGAGGCTGGACTACG
>NW_011888858.1:547922-556049 GCF_000151845.1 Pteropus vampyrus
GGTTTTTGTTACTAACCTTTAAACATGCCTAACCATTTTTAACTTTCTTAGTTCATAATGCTATTTCTTTTTATTGTGAAAGTATGAAATATGTACTAACCATGCAACTAGATATGAAGAATAAATTTTAATAAATAACTAGGATAATAACATTACATATTTCAGTATAATAAAATTTAACCAACTTCTTTCATAATTCTAAAATTGGACTCAGGCAAGGCCTTTCTTTAAGTTTCAAATTGTTATTGTTTTAATTTATAAAAAATAAGTTTTTCGTTTTTAGTACAAAAGGTCACAGCATGTGTTATATGTTAAATAGTTGCTGAATGAAAAAAATCTGCCTAAGATCATCTATTTCATCTAATTTTATTAACTTAGACTTTTTCTAAATGACAAAATGTAAACTCTTTACTTATACAAAAGAAAGTATAAAATCTTGTTTTCCATTATCTGTCCTCTTCTATTTCTTCCAAATAAGAAAATATTTTTTTAAAAATAAAATAAGGAAATATTAGTTTGAAAAAATTGGATTAGCGCATTCTTTTGTCATGCAGATAATTAATAGAGCTAACACACAAGAACTTTTTCGAAAGGTTCAAAATTGTTTAAAAGATTAGCTTTGGCTTCTAATATCTGTTTCCCCTGATGTGCCCTACAGTGGTCCCCAACCTTGTCCGCACGAGGGATGGGTGCTCCTATGAGAATCCAATGACTGATGATCTGAGGTCGAGCTGAGGTGGTGATGCTAGCACTGGGGAGCGGCTGCAAATACAGATGGAGCTTTGCTGGCTGGCCACTGCTCATCGCCTGCTGTGCAGCTGGGTTCCCACAGGATCCAGTAAGGTCTTCAGCCCAGGGTTGGGGACTCCTGCCCTATAATATGACCTCTTAGTTTCTTCTTCCTTTAACTTCTTTCTCTCTTCCTTTCTTCTCTTTTATTCAAGGAGGCTTGTTTCCCAACTCATACTGCTTAGATTCTTTGCGTGCTTTCTTTAATTTGTTTATGACTACTAATATCCTTTCCCCATCTAAAGCTGCTCTCTTCCTAATCCGTTCCAGGCTACGTCTTATATTTATTGGTGTTCTTGAGATGTTGCCACTTAACCAGTAAAGAAATCATAGTTCTGGGTAAAACATTTCTCATGTGTTAGGTCCAGGAGGGCCCTATTCCTACCTCTGTAGTGTGGGAACTAGACTCCTCCCTTACCTTTGTTTGGGAACTGGACCTTGCATTCCAGTTGGCAATGCTACATGCTCACCTTCTGCTTCACTGGACTCTCCTCCCTTCCCCGCCAATTTACCTGCCTCAAATATTCCCACCAAAAAGGCCCGCCTCAAGCCCCATGTAAGTTTCAGGTCCCCTCACAGTCAGGGCTGATGTTATCTTCGGCTCAGCCACGCTGTCAGTCAGCTATAATAAACCTTGCTTAACTCCTTCAGCATTGTGCGTTCCTCCTTCTGTGAACCTAATCTCTGGTGCCGAAACTGGAAGGGTTTGGTGCAGGTTCAGTGGCCACTATTTGAGCCCTGAGGTTATTGGTTTGCAACCCAGAGAGCAGTGGGCTGTGGCAGCTTGCCCAGGCTAACCTCCGGATCCTACCTTTTCCTCGGACTCTAAGGGATTTAACTCTAACCTCCCCAATCCTCCCCAAACCCAGCCAGGGAGGACGTGGGACCGGGAGCTTCATCTTTTCATTGCTGACCTGCCAGTCCACATTGGTCACTTAATTTTCAGGTGAGTGGTTACCCACCCCTTCTTGCGGCTTCTGTCATTCTCGTTCTCTGACAAATCCTAGCTCTAGGTCAGAAAATTCTCTGGTCTTCTGGCCCCTGGTTCTTTGAACTGGGGACATCTGGCTCAGAAAGAATCCCTCTGCTCTAGAGGATGGACTCTGTCAGTGGGAATGTCCACACAAAAAGCCACTTCCTCCCTTGTGGTTTGCTACTTGCTCTCCCCACTTTCCCTATGGTTCTCATCCTCTTCATTATGGGGAACACACCCTCTACACCCTCCAAAACTATCCTCCTTGGCTGCCTTTTAAGGAACTTAGACAACCTCAGCCTCGAGAGTGATGTCAAACCTAAGCATCTAATTTTCAATTATAACACTGCTTGGCTACAGTATAAATTTGATAATAGATCTCAATGACCTGAGCACCTTTGATTATAACACATTAAAGACCTTCACAATCTGTCATCGCGATGGAAAATAGTCTGAAGTTCTCTATGTCCAGGCCTTCTTTACTCTCCACTCCAGACCCTCTCTCTGTAAATGCTGCTCTACTTATCAGATTTTACTGCTTCACTTCAGTCTACCTCCCTTGACTCTGAAACTGACACTTGCTCTTTGATCCCACTATCAACTCCCATTCCTTAGTCCCCCACCCCCTTATGTTCCTCTTTCAGCCAACCTCCCAGATGACTCCCCTACTCCCTCCTCATTTAACCTCTCAGCTCCCAATAAGTCCAGCTCAGATGTCTCAGAACCCTCCTTCTCCCTACCTCACACGAGCTCTCCGACTCGTCCCCAGTAACCTGCTACTGTTTTCTCTTTAAAGGAAGCTGCAGGAGCCAAGGGTATAGTCCACATTCATGTCTCTTTCCCTCTGGCTGATCTCTCTCAAACTGAGGTAAAGTTAGGTTCCTTCTCCACTTCCCCCATCACCTATGTTAAGGAATTTGAATACCTAACTCAGTCCTATGATCTTACCTGGCATGACCTCTACATAATATTTTCCTCCACTCTTTCCCTGAGAGAAAAAGAGTGAGTCTGGCTTGCTGCTCAGGGTCAGGCTGACATGCTCCACCAGCAAGATAATCAACAGACTGTTGGTGCAGTAGCTGTCCCCAGACAGGATCCCAACTGGAACTATCAGATTCCCCAGGCTGCCGACGCTGAAATCTTATGGTAACTTGCCTCATAGCAGGGCTTCAAAGAGCAGCACTCAAGGCAGTTAACTATGAAAAACTCAAAGACATCAGCCAAGGTCCAGAAGAAAATCCCTCCCTTTTTCTGTTTCGCCTAATGGAGGCTCTCCAAAAATACATTAAACTAGACTCTTCTTCAGCAGAAGGCCTCCTCTTCCTACAGACTCATTTCATTTCTCAATTGGCTCCTGACATCAGATGCAAATTACAAAGGCTAGAGGATGGCCCTCAAACCCCGCAAAGGGACCTCTTAAATGCTGCCTTTAAAATTCTCAATAATAGAGATGAGGAAACAAAAAACAACTTAAAAGGGATCAGGCTAAATGCTAATGCTGGCAGCAGCTATCCAGGGCTCCCAAAGAAATAAGCAAACTCCTAAGGGCAGAACCTTCAAGGTCCCTCAGGGCCCCTGCTTTAAGTGTGGCAAAGAGGGACACTGAGCCAAAGGTTGCCTTAATCCTTGTCCTCCTCCAGGCCCTTGTCCATGCTGTGGCAAGAAAGGTCACTGGAAAGTCGACCGTGACCTACCCACTCAAGGAAGGGTCATATCTCTTCCCACTGAATAGTCAGAACAACTGGACCTCAGCCTGCCCAGCCCTCTAGGCCTTGCCACTGAAGACTGAGGGTTCCTGGGCCCTGCGGCCCTCACACCTATCACTGCTTTGGAGCCCAGGGTAACTCTACGAGTAGCAGGTAAGCCAATCTCCTTTCTTATTGATACGGGGGCCACTTACTCTGCCTTACCTGAATTTGCAGGTCCTACTTGCCCCTCTCAAGTCTCCATTGTGGGGGTCGATGGTCTCATCTTCAACTCTTTAGCTACACCTTGCTTAAATTGTCTCTTACTTGGAACACTTTTCAGTCACTCATTCCAAGTATAACTACCACCAATGACCTACAGAGCTTTCTCACTACCACTCATCTTGTACATTCTCTCAATCTCACCCATTCTCTCCTCAATAAGTCCAACCCTACGTTAGCCAAAGACTGCTGGCTCTGCCTTTCCCTCTCTTCCTTAGCATACTCTGCTCTCCCCGTTCCCCTCGCTATGTACAAATGACCCTTTCATATCAAAAAGAAAAGGGCTTCATTTTCCTTAAAAGGGCAGATATTCTCCTTGGAAGTTACTCCACAGCGCAGGCTAATCAAGCTTCTAATCTCTTCCTACACCCAATCCCTTGCAAAGGTATCCATATCTGTAATAGGACCCATTACCCTTTATACCCCTTTGATTTCCAAGGCTCCCCTTTGTTTCACAAGAACTGGTAGCAACATATATCTGTAGGACTCCTACCCTCCAGTCTATGCAATCAGACAGTCACAATCTAATTACCTGATGGACAGTGGACTCAACAGATAGACTACCAAGTCTCTCCAGAGGCTAATGGCCTTTTTCTACAACCTGTCTGACCCACAAGTTACCCTATAGTCCTTGCAACCTCTTACAACTGTTCCATAAACTCTCTCCTTCTTTCCTTGGATTATGACGGTCTCTGCAGTTCCCCAAACTTTCATTACAGACCTACTAATCCCCTTCTCATCTATCCTTCTTGCCTGGAGCTGCTATAGCTACAACTCTTATGGCCTGGAGTTCTGAGCCTCAGAGAGGACGCACTGAAACAATCTATGCTCTTACTCATTTGTTCTCCATACATGTTTCCACTTGTATACCTGACAAAGGGATCTTCCTTCTATACTGTACTAGCACTTATCTCTGTCCTCCCACTAACTGGACTGGAACTTGTACTCTAGCCTAGCTCTCTCCCAATATAGATATAGTCCCCAGTAACCAGTCCTTGCCAATTCCCATCACACAGTAATAAAACATAAAAAGGGCTATTTAGGTCATCCCACTATTGGTTACACTGGGAGTCACTATCGGACTGGGCACAGGCATAGGGGGACTTGCCACTGCTTTATCCTATTTCAAAGCATTGTCCAATGATCTCCAAGAAAGCCTAGATGAGATTGCAAAAAGTATAATTCAATTACAGGATCAAATTGCTTCCCTAGCAGCTGTCACCTTAAAAACAGACAAGGGCTAGATTTACTGATAGCTAAAAAAGAAGGTCTCTGCCTCTTTCTAGAAGGATGTTGTTTTTATGTTAACCAATCAGGACTAGTAAGAGATGCAGCTAAAAAGCTAAAGGACAAAGCCAATAAGATAAGAGAGCGCCAAGCAAATTCTTAGGACACTTGGCTAAAAACCAACTGGGTTACCTGGCTCTTACACTTCATAGGGGTTCTAACCTCTGTTTTTCTCATTTTGGCCCTTGGGCCTTGCATACGGTGCCAGATTTCTTCCTTCCTCCTGGACCGTTTTCACGCATTTGCCAACTGGTCTATAGCAGAAGTCATGCTACTTCACTCCACGTCACACTATCAAGCCTTCCAGTCAGCAGAACCTACCAGTCAATGCCATACTCCAGTCGACTATCCACTATTGAACCCCTTTCCAACAAATCCTGCTGCCTCTATTCAGCAGGAAGCAGCTATAGAAGACGGAGTCACCATCCCTATTACATAAAATAAAAAAGCTGGAATGTTAGGTCCAGGAGGGTCCTATAGCTACCCGCCCCCCACCCCCCCAACCCCCTTAGTGTGGGAACCAGACTTCTCCCTTACCTTTGTGTGGGAACCGGACCTCGCATCCGAGTTGGCAACGCTGCATGCTCACCTCGGGTTCACTGGACTCTCCTCCCTTCCCAGCCAATTGACCCGCCCCAAATATTTCCACCAAAAAGGCCTACCTCAAGCCCCATATAAGTTTCAGGTTCCCTCGCATTTGAGGCTGACGCCATTTCAGCTCAGCCAGGCTGTCACTGTGCTACAATAAATCTTGCTTAACCCCTTCAGCATTGTGCCTTCCTCCTTCGGAAAACCTAACACCATGTAGAGGCAATGAGGGGGAATTCAGCATGAGAACTTAATGTAAGGGCAAAAAAAGTTCTGGAAGAGCATTTAGCGACTCTTTAATAGTCGCTAAAACTATCAATCAATCTATTTTAAAATATAAAATGTCACATTAACATTCCCGATTATATGTTGGTGTG
Organism: Pteropus vampyrus; assembly: GCF_000151845.1. NCBI lineage: Eukaryota > Metazoa > Chordata > Mammalia > Chiroptera > Pteropodidae > Pteropus > Pteropus vampyrus. The sequence goes on from NW_011888858.1 coordinate 553,904, forward strand.
GTTGTAAGGAAAGCTGACAAATAGGACTAATAATAATCCATCATTAATTATCCAATCTACAAAAGCACTCATGTGTTTTGATGCCCTTCAATCTGGACAATAGACAAGTGTTAGAAATAATGGCTATTTGATTGGTAGTAAGAAATATACACTATATTGTGAAGCAAAACTTTAATAAAAGATGGACTGGTGAAGATAACTTAATAAAAGACAAATCAGTCTCTTTCACAGTCTCTTTAGCTAATTCTTGAAATGTAAATGTTCAGGCAGGCTAGAAAGAGTTCTGTCTTCAAGTTAGAAATGTAGTCTCCTGCTCTATAGAGCAACATAGTTGCAGAGATAGAATAAGATCTTAACCCTAGAGCTGCCAGGAGCAATTACCTTCTTAATGGCTTGCCTAAAGAAAAAGGAAAGACAAAAGCTTACTCAAAAACACACAGTATCTTTTAAAGCCCATTAAAGAAAGTAGGATTCTTAGTGCCTGAGTCATAAAAATAGCAATCCCTTTCTAACTTCAAAGGAGATAGTAAGGGAGTAGAAAGAGAGCGTTTCATTCTCTGCTCTCAAATTTGGGAAGATACCAAAATCTAAGCAGAATAACTCTTTGGCCAGAGGCTAAAATATGAGGTAAAGGCAGAAAGCATTCCTTTCTTTAAGATGAAAATCTAATATTTTCCACTATTCTGGTCCAAGGAATTAAGAGCAATGCATCTAGGTGTTCCTTTTGTAGACACAGTCATCTAAACCTGAAATGGCACATGTAGAAGTAGATGACTCTAAAACAAGTCTGTCACTTTCAACTCTCTTTGCCTTTCAGCCTTCTTTACAGAAGACTGCTCTCATCATGACTGAACAAAATTTATTTACATAATGTTACATTGCAAAAAAAATAATAATCTGTATGTTGATGACTTCCATGACATCTTTGTATGTCCTCAACATGGATACAAAAGAGATACAAAAGTGGATACAAAATAGAGTAGGGGATCTCAGCTTTAGATAAACATTTGAAAATCCACATGTTGATTACGAATCTGTAAAGTGTGTGTTTTGTTTTGTTGATTATTTATTGTTATTATTTATTTTGCTTCATGATGCTGAATATATATGCTTCTTAGCTCTGTTTTCACTTGCCCCATGTATTAGATAAGATAAATTCAGTGACAGATCCACAATTCCAATAGTCCCTTGCTATACTAAAACTCAGTTTACTCGAATTGGAATTGTTCTATACTACTGTAAACTTTCACCATAAATGCTTTCAATAAAACTATTAAAGTAACTCTTGATTATTATTCTAATCAATTTTAAAGCCTGAACTTTAGAATCAGGAATATATGTTTGATGTATTTGATGCAATATACATAGTTTATAATTTCTGCATTGGTTAATTCGACTTTTAGCACATGTTTATATTTCTGATAAAAAAGTTTACAGAGAATCCTAGAACACCAAAAAGAGACTAAATACATATTTTAAATCCCATTAATCATCAGATTTTGGAACAAATGTTGTATATTCCATAAAGAAAATTGCATTTTAAGTTTTGAAAATTATCAATATTTCAATTCATCTAAGAACATAAGAGAGTTTTATAAGAGATGCATTTCTCTTCAAATTTTGACTAAGAAGGGTGTTAAAAACATTTTTGTGTGTGTTTTCTGTCCCTCAATGGGCAAATAAAAATGTGTTGATTACCCATTTCTATAATTTTCATTAAGGAAAAAAACAGTTAAACACTTCAAAACTCATTAAATAATTAACACTTTTCAACAACAGTAAAATCAGAGCTAATTACCAATATTTTGCTCACTGAACCTCAGACCTTTACTCTGAGAATCAAGGTCACTGTTAGCATTTGCTTATTCTACAAGCACTAATGATTATTTTTATATTGCATCCAGCTTCTGCTCTAGAACCTGATTATGAAATACAAGAGAATAATTTTTACAATATATTGTGATTGTATCGACATACATCTAAACAACCTGATAAGTTAGAAGGAAGATATTTGTTAACCAATTTGTTTTATGTTCTATAAATAGATATATACGTGTGTGTGTGTGTGTGTGTGTGTGTGTGTGTGTGTGTGTGTGTGTTAAGTTATGGCGCTTCCAGAATTTATCAGAAATGTTGTTTTGGTTCA
>NW_011888858.1:556099-564842 GCF_000151845.1 Pteropus vampyrus
GGTTAATTCGACTTTTAGCACATGTTTATATTTCTGATAAAAAAGTTTACAGAGAATCCTAGAACACCAAAAAGAGACTAAATACATATTTTAAATCCCATTAATCATCAGATTTTGGAACAAATGTTGTATATTCCATAAAGAAAATTGCATTTTAAGTTTTGAAAATTATCAATATTTCAATTCATCTAAGAACATAAGAGAGTTTTATAAGAGATGCATTTCTCTTCAAATTTTGACTAAGAAGGGTGTTAAAAACATTTTTGTGTGTGTTTTCTGTCCCTCAATGGGCAAATAAAAATGTGTTGATTACCCATTTCTATAATTTTCATTAAGGAAAAGAACAGTTAAACACTTCAAAACTCATTAAATAATTAACACTGTTCAACAACAGTAAAATCAGAGCTAATTACCAATATTTTGCTCACTGAACCTCAGACCTTTACTCTGAGAATCAAGGTCACTGTTAGCATTTGCTTATTCTACAAGCACTAATGATTATTTTATATTGCATCCAGCTTCTGCTCTAGAACCTGATTATGAAATACAAGAGAATAATTTTTACAATATATTGTGATTGTATCGACATACATCTAAACAACCTGATAAGTTAGAAGGAAGATATTTGTTAACCAATTTGTTTTATGTTCTATAAATAGATATATACGTGTGTGTGTGTGTGTGTGTGTGTGTGTGTGTGTGTGTGTGTGTGTTAAGTTATGGCGCTTCCAGAATTTATCAGAAATGTTGTTTTGGTTCACAGGTCAGATATCCCAAAAAAAGATTCTCTGAAGAAAAAGTTCTGATTTTTGAGATTACGTTCTCTGACGAAATTATTACGAGATCAATTAACCTCAATACAATGGTTTTTGATTGAAATTGTATATACATAAGAATAGCAACTGCGTCTTTCTCTTCATGAAATCCAACTACAAAATAATTGTTTTTACTCAGGAAAAAAAGAACATTTTGTTTTATAGAGGAATCTAGACAATATAACAGAAGGATAAAAAGAAATCAGATATAAATAATTGTATGTCTCAGATGACATTGTGCCATTAGTAAAAAAAAAAATTAAGATTTGACAGAGTTCTTACAATTTGGGGGGGCAAGGATTAACTTTTCTTAAGAAGGTAATTAAAATAATCTTCAGAAAAGTGAACAGACAAAAAAATTATACATAGAATTTCAGGGTAAAAGTAAACCTCTTAAAAGCCCACCTATCCAATCACTGGTTCACTTTGAGTTTGTGGCAATTGATCCAATTGATCTACTTCCTTTCTTAACACTTGAACTTCATTAAGTTATGTTGCTCTCTTAGATAACACACCTTTAACTAAGTCTTTTGTGTGTGTGTGTGTGTGTGTGTGTGTGCACGCTCAAGAAAGAATTTCAAGGAAATGCAATATCAGAATCAAAATCTGTGCTATAGGTTATTGAGTATAGATTTGAAGTTTTAGAAAACTGAAGCATTGATATAGAAAAACTAGAAGTACTCACAGAGTAAAGAATAAAAGAAGCCAGTCATAAGAGACTACCTATCATATGATTCCATTTATATGACATATTCAGAAAAGGCAAATCTATAGAAACAGAAGGCAAATTAGTGGTTTCCTGGGGCCAGTACTTCGGGGGAAATATGAGTTAACAGTTTATAGGAACTCAAACAGGTGATGAACATGTTTTTAAAATGATTTATCATAATAATTACAAAAGTTTATTACTTTATTAAATATTCTTGAATTGTATACTTGAAATGAGTTAACTATATGATATGTAAAATATATCTCAAAAGAGTTATAAAAAAAGAAGTTCATAAGCAAATGAAGATAACATAGTATGAAGGAAAGGGAATGTTGGTCTTATATTCAAATATCTTTTATCTAAAGTCAAAAAGCAATAAACAACAATTAATAAAATAATAAAAGAAAAAATTAAACTGAAGATAAACTTGTTAATGTAAATTGGAGAGCTCACTGAATACCTGAGAAATAAATTGTAAATATTTGAATAAAAATAAAAAGAAAAAAGGCCTTTTGACGTGCAGAAAATAGATTACAATATCCACAAATCAATTAATGTGATACACCACATTAACAAGTTGAAGGATAAAAATTATATGATCCTATCAATAGATGCAAGAAAGACATTCGACAAAATCCAGCATCCATTTATGATAAAAACTCTCAGCAAAGTGGTAATAAAAGTAATATACCTTAACATAATAAAGGTTATATATGACAAACCCACAGGTAATATACTCAACAGGGAAAAGATAAGTGTTTTAAAATCAGGAACAAGACATGATGCCTACTTTCACCACTTTTATTCAGCATAGTATTGAAAGTCAGCTTTACACACACCCTCCAAAAAGCATTCAAATTGGAAAAAAAGAAGTAAAACTTTTATTATTTGCAGATGATTTGATACTATACAGAGAGAATCCTAAAGATTCTACCAAAAAAAAACCTGTTAGAATTGATAAATTCGGTAAAGTAGCAAGATACAAAATTAATATTCAGAAATTAGTTACATTTCCATACACTAATGATATATTGTCAGAAAGAGAAATTGAGAAAACAATCCCATTCACAAATGCATGAAAAAAATAATAAAATACCTAGGAATAAATTTAGCCAAGGAGGTAAAAGACCTGTATTCAAAAAATTATGCTATTGAAGAAAATTTGAAGACAATACAAACAAATGGAAGTATATACCATCTCATGGATAGAAAGAATTAACATTGTGAAAAAGTCCGTACTATCTAAAGCAATCTATATATTCTATGCAATTCCTATTAAAATACCAATGAAACCATAAAAGACTCCGAATATCCACACAATCTTGAGGTAGAAGAACAAAGTTGAAGGTACCACACTACCTGATATCAAACTATACTACAAGGCTATAGTAATCAAAACAGCTTGATACTGACATAAAAAACAGACACATAGGTCAATGGAACAAAATTAGAGAGCCCAGAAATAAATTCACAACTTTGTCATTCAATCTATGACAAAGGAGGCAATAACATACAATTGGTAAAGATGGTCTATTAGAAAAATGGTATTAGAAAAACTAAAATACATGCAAAAAAAAAAAAATGAAGTTGGACCACCTTGTTTCATTACATACAGCAATAAACGCAAAATAGATTAGAGACTTAAATATAAGACCCAAAACGATAAAACTCTTAGAAGAAAACATAGGCAACAAACTCTCTAACATTGTTCATAGTAACACTTTTCTTGGTATATCTCCTTGGAAGAGAAACAAAAGAAAAAATAAACAAATGAGACTAAATCAAACTAAAAAGTTTTTGCACAGCAAAAGAGACCATCCACAAAACTAAAAGACAACCTACTGAATGGAAGAAGATATCCACCAATGATACATCTGATAAGGCATTAATATCCAAAAATTTAGAAAGAACTCACACAACTCAACACCAAAAAAACAAAAACAATCCAATTAAAAAGTGGGCAAAGGACCTGAATAGTCATTTCTCCAAAGGGGGCATTCAGATGGCCAATAGACATCTGAAAAGATTCTCAACATCATTGATCATCAGAGAAATGCAAATTAAAACCACAATGAGCTATCACCTCACACCTGTCAGAATGACTATCATCAACAAATCAACAAACTGCAAGTATAGGCAGGGATATGGAGAAAAGGGAACCCTCATGCACTGTTGGTAGGATTGCAAATTGGTACAGCCACCATGGAAAAGAGTTTGGAGTTTCCTCAAAAAATTAAACATAGAACTACCTTATGACCCAGCAATTATACTTCTGGGTATTTATTCAAAAAAACCCAAAACACTAATTCGAAAAGACACATGCTCCCTTAGGTTCACTGCAGCGCTATTTACAATAGCCAAGATATGAAAGCAACTTAAGATCTGATCAATAGACAATAGGATAAGAAGTGGTGGTACATATATACAATGGAATAATACTCAGTCATAAATAATGAAATCTTGGAATGTGTATCACGGAGAGTCAAGGGAAGTTGGAGGACTAGGTAAAAGCAGGATTTGTCTCCTCCCAGGACTGCACTGAAATTACAACCAAATTATAAAATAATCAACGTGGAGAATCACCTAAATTCCAGTTGATCATAACACCTACATCTGATAATATAAAAGAGCCACATCAAAGCCAGTAGGAGGGACAAAGACGCTAATTGGGCTGGACCTGTATGTGCGGGAGGTGGAGGATCACTGGGAGGGAGATCAAGGCTGAAGAGGCTTTCCTGAAGGAGAGGGGTAGGGGGATCCTGGTCTCATCTGGGGGCTCTCCAGCACAGGGGCCCAAACCAGGGCAGAGGAGATGCCAATAATTCTGACTGTAGAAACTAGAGGGGATTCTGGTCATCTGAGTAAGACAAAAGGTGACTGAGCCTCTAGACGTCCCTTTGAAGGACCCGCACAAAGGCTTTCTGATCTGCAGACACTCATCCAAAGCACTGGTGGTGGGTAAGAGGATCGTGTGGGATTCATTCTGAAAAAGTCTCCATTACCTGAAGTTAGAATGAGGGCTGGAAAGGCAGCCACCATTGTGCTTTAGTATGGCCCCCCTACAGGGTAACCTACAGACTGGGCCAGCTTTATTGTGCAGACCTCTCCCACAGAACCATTTGGAAGCACCGGTCTGAAGGGATCATCCTGCCCCGCCTAACCTGCAGACTGCAGGAGGTAGTTATTCCTGGATGGATGCCAAGCATTGATCCCAGTGATTCAGAGCCAAGTATTCACAGCGGGGCGGTCATCATTGTGAGCAGCTTTTCTAATCCCAGCAACAGCGGCTAGCACTGTGAGCCCCATTTCAGAGACAGGATCAGGCAGATCACTGCTGCCAACATGAACTTGGGCAGATGTTGGGAACCTGTCGGCCAGTCTCAGACAGCAGCTGGTCTTCCTGTGATCTGTGTCTTCTGTGGGAACTCACAACAGTTACCAAATTTACAGCAAGACAGAAGCTGCATTGATCTGACTGCCATTGTCTCTCTGAGACCCTGCCCCACCCTACCTACAAATTGCCCCAGGTGGCCTATTGACAATGAACAGACACAGCCCTGCCTTTCCCCTCCCCTGACCGCCTTATCCACACAGACAACAAACTTTGGCTAGCACAGGGTGGTCACTGCACAGAAATCAATGGCAGGCAGACCTTTGCTGCCTGCAAGAGTTGCAATATTGTGTCTGGGGAGCATAGGTGTCTGTGGGAACACCCCTGACAGCAGTTGGTCTCACTGTGATCTGGGTCTACAGCGGGAACGCCCAGGCATAGAAGTTGCAGCAAAACTGAGTGTGTTTTAACCAAACAAACCTTGTTGCCTTGAGATCCCACTTCTCCCAAGCCACAAAGTGCCTGAAGCCCATTGACAAGCAGTCTTTTGTGCCCTACTTGGCTCTGGAGTTGAGCAGTTAACGCAGGCAACAGAACTTGGCTAACTCAATGAGTGCATTTCAAAGAAAACAGTTGTGAACAGACCACTGCTGCCTGTACGAGCTGCAATATCTCATCAGGGGATTGCAGAGGTCTTTATTGGCCTAATGGCCCTTGACTCCCTGAGCTCCTGCACCATACAGTACACAAAATGCCTGCTGCACATTGATTGGCAGCTGTTCCTGCTCTAGGGTAGCACATTTAGGCCCAGGGTGGGCAGCAGTTGACCTTGCTACGAGTGAAAATTTGTCCAGTGATCCACAGAGACATCATGGGCATGTAAACTGACACTGCAGTGGCAGGGGAAAATTTACTCACTAGACCCAGGAGACTCCCAGGTTCCCTGCATCACTCAACATGCATATCACCCAGAGGCTCATCCAGTTTCAGAGACTTACAGGCAACTGATAGGCAGTGTCAGGCCTTGAGGAACACTAGTCCCTCTGCTAAACTGCCATACGTGAGGGACGGGGGATAAATGAGAGCTACCTGTAGCGTTGTCTCTTCCACTTACCTATAGATCCAGCATAGGCAACAACCATCAGCGGATTGCTTCGTAGCTCTCACTGGGTAACCCTTAGCAATCAAAAGCAGCAGCTGACCTTGGCTATGGGGGATCCCCTCCCAAGGGGCCATAGAACCAACGCATCTATAGGCTGGCACCAGACCACAACGGAGCAACTCCCGACTAGTTCCAGTAGTGATACACACAAAGGGTGGTCGCGACAAGTACACAAGCCTGCTGGGGCAAATCTCAGTGGGATCAGCCCCCACACAACAACTCTTATCCCGAGGGTGAAGCCAATTCCCACAATTAGTCAGCCTGAACGTTAATCCCACCCAGTGATCTACTAACAATAATAAAGGCTTGGCGACAACAAAGATCACACACAACCCACACAAAGATTACCTCAAGAGCTCCCGGCACAAGGGATCAGGGAGAGTGTGCCACTGGACCACACAGTACACCTTCCACATTAGACCATCTGGCCAAGGCTGAGAGATGAAACAAATATTCCTGACACATAGAAACGAACACAGAAAGGCTAATAAAATGAGAAAACAAAGAAACATGCCACAAATGAAACAACAAGAGAAAACTCCAGAAAATAAGCTAAATGAAATGGAGGCAAGCAACCTACCAGAGACAGAGTTCAAAATAATGATTATAAGGATGCTCAATGAACTTATGGGGAGAATGGATGAGCACAATGAGAACCTCAACAGCATAAAAAGGGACATAGAAACCATAAAAAAGAACCAGACAGAAATGAGGAATACGATAACAGAAATAAAGAATACACTAGAAGGATTCAACAGTAGATTGGATGAAGCAGAAGATCGAATCAGTGAATTGGAAGACAAGGTAGCTGAATATACCCAATCAGAACAACAAAAAGAAAAAAAGAATTTAAAAAATGAGGATAATTTAAGAGACCTCTGGGACAACATGAAGTGTAACAATATCCGGTTCATAGGAGTACATGAAGGAAAAGAGAGAGAGAGCAAGGGATTGAGACTCTATTTGAAGAAATAATGACAGAAAACTTTCTTAACCTGGCGAAAGAATTAGACATACAAGTTCAGGAAACACAAAGAGTTCCAAACAAGAGGAATTCAAAAAGATCTACACCAAGACACATCATAATTAAAATGCCAAAGGTCAAAGATAAAGAGAGAATCTTAAAAGCAACAAGAGAAAGGAAGGTGTTACTTACAAGGGTACCCCCATAAGAATGTCTGCTGACTTTTCAATGGAAACTTTGCAGGTCAGAAGGGAATGGCAAGAAAACTTCAAAACTTTGAAAAACAAGAATCTACAACCATGGATACTTTACCCAGTAAAGCTTTCAATAAAATGGAAGGTGAGATAAAGAGCTTCCCAGACAGAAAAAAGCTTAAAGAATTCATTACCAACAAGCCAGTATTATAAGAAATGTTAAAGGGTCTTCTGTAAAAAGAGAAGGGGTAAAAAAGAAAATAGAAATAAAAACATATGAATAATAAAATAATAGAAACAATGTATCTTTCAGTAATTATTTTAAATGTAAATGGATTAAATGCTCCAATCAAAAGACATAGGGTAACCGAATGGATAAGAAAACAAGATCCATGCATATGCTCTCTACAAGAGATCCACTGCAGATCAAATGACACTCACAGACTGAAAGTAAAAGGATGGAAAAAGATTTCACACAAACAGAAATGAAAAAAAAAAAAAAAAGCTAGGGTAGCAATATTTATATCAGATAAGACAGATTTTAAAACGAAGGCTATAATAAGAGATAAAAAAGGTCATTACATAATAATAAAGGAATCGATAAATCAAGAGGACATAACCCTAGTAAACATATATGCATCCAACATAGGAGCACTTAAATACATAAAACAATTATTGACGTACATAAAAGGAGAGATCAATAGTAATACCCCATTGACACCAATAGACAGATCTTTCAGGCAAATGATCAACAAAGAAACAATGGGCTTAAAAGATACACTAGAACAGATGGACTTAATAGATATTTTCAGAGGATTTTACCCCAAAGTAGCAAAATATACATTCTTAAATGCATATGGAACATTTTTAAGGATAGATCACATGTTAGGACACAAATCAAGTCTCAATAAACTTAAGAAGATTGAAATCTCTAATCACAGTGGTATGAAACTAGAAAGCAACTACAAGAAAAATACTAGAAAATATACAAACACATGGAGGCTAAATAACATGCTATTAAACAATAAATGGGTTATTAATGAGATCAAAGAAGAAATCAAAAGATACCTAGAGACAATTGAAAAGGAAAATACAACTCAAAATTTATAGGACACAGCAGTCCTAAGAAGGAATTTCGTAGCAAGACAGGCCTACCTCAAGAAACAAGAAAAAGCTCAAATAAACAATCTAACCTTACAATTAAAAAAACTAGAAAAAGAACAGCAAGCAAAGCCCAAAGTGAACAAAAGGAAAGAAATAATAAAGATCAGAGTGGAAATAAATGAAATAGACTCTAGAAAAACAATACAAAAGATTAATGAAACCAAGAGCTGGTTCTTTGAAAGGATAAACAAAATTGACAGACCCTTAGCCAGACTCATCAAGGAAAAAAAAGAGAACGCAAATAAATAAAATCGGAAATAAAAGAGGAAAAATAACCACGGACTCCACAGAAATACAATGGATTGTAAAAAATACTATGAGCAATTAAATGCCAATGAATTGGACAATCTGCAAGAAATGTACACATTCCTAGAAACATACAATCACCTAAGACTAAGTCAAAA
>NW_011888858.1:568317-570334 GCF_000151845.1 Pteropus vampyrus
CACAGCAGTCCTAAGAAGGAATTTCGTAGCAAGACAGGCCTACCTCAAGAAACAAGAAAAAGCTCAAATAAACAATCTAACCTTACAATTAAAAAAACTAGAAAAAGAACAGCAAGCAAAGCCCAAAGTGAACAAAAGGAAAGAAATAATAAAGATCAGAGTGGAAATAAATGAAATAGACTCTAGAAAAACAATACAAAAGATTAATGAAACCAAGAGCTGGTTCTTTGAAAGGATAAACAAAATTGACAGACCCTTAGCCAGACTCATCAAGGAAAAAAAAGAGAACTCAAATAAATAAAATCGGAAATAAAAGAGGAAAAATAACCACGGACTCCACAGAAATACAATGGATTGTAAAAAATACTATGAGCAATTAAATGCCAATGAATTGGACAATCTGCAAGAAATGTACACATTCCTAGAAACATACAATCACCTAAGACTAAGTCAAAAAGAAACAGAAAATCTGAACCGACCAATTACCACCAATGAAATAGAATCAGTCATCAGAAACCTACCAAAAAAACAAAAGTCCTTGGACTAGAGGGCTTCATAGGTGAATTTTACCAAATATTCAAAGAAGAATTATCACCTATTGTTCTCAAACTATTCCAAAATATTCAAGAAGAGAGAAGGCTCCCTAATTATTTTTATGAGGCCACCATTACCTTGATTCCAAAACCAGGCAAAGAAATTACAAAAAAAGAAAACCATAGGCCAATATCTCTTATGAACATTGATGCAAAAATCCTCAACAAAATACTAGCAAATCGAATTCAGCAATATATTAAAAATATCATGCACCATGATCAAGTTGGATTTATTCTTGGGATGCAAGATTGGTTCAATATTCATGAATCAATTAATGGGATACACCACATTAACAAATCAAAAGATAAAAACCATATGATCATATCAATAGATGCAGACAAAGCATTCAACAAAATCCATCATCCATTTAAGATAAAAACTCTCAACAAAGTGAGAATAGAGTGAACATACCTCAACATAATAAAAGGCATATATGAAAAACCTACAGCTAATATCACACTTAATGGGGAAAGGCTAAAAGCATTTTCTTTAAGATCAGAAACAAGACAAGGATACCCACTTTCACCACTCCTCTTCAACATTGTATTGGAAGTCTTAGCCACAGCAATAGGACAAGAAAGAGAAATAAAAGGTATTTGAATTAGAAAGGAAGAAATAAAACTCTTGCTATTTTCTGATGACATGATACTATACAGAGAGAACCCAAAAAATTCCACCAAAAAACTGTAAGAACTGATCAATGAATTTGGTAAAGTAACAGGATACAAAATAAATACTCAGAAGAAGTCAGTGGCATTTTTATGCCAATAATGAACCAATAATGAACCTTCAGAAAGAGAAATTAGGAAAATAATCCCATGTACAATTACGTCAAAAACTATAAAATACCTGGGAATTAACTTAACCAAGAAGGTAGAAGACCTGTTTTCAGAAAATTATGAAATTAGAAAGGAAGAAATAAAACTCTTGCTATTTTCTGATGACATGATACTATACAGAGAGAACCCAAAAATTATGTCATTGAAAAAAGAAATTGAAGAAGATATAAATAAATGGAAGAATATACCCTGCTCATGGGTAGGAAGAATCAACATTGTTAAAATGGCCATACTACCCAAAGCAATCTATAGATTCAATGCAATCCCTATCAAAATACCAATGGCATTTTTCAGAGAGCTAGAATAAATAATCCTAAAATTTATATAAAGCCATAAAAAAACCCTGATAGCCATGGCAATCTTGAGAAAGAAGAACAAAGTTGGAGATATCATATTACCTGATATCAAACTATAATACAAGTCTACAGTAATGAAAACAGCATGCTACTGGCATAAAAACAGATACATTGATCAATGGAACAGAATAGAGAGCCCATAAATAAATCCATGCCTATACGCTCACTTAATATTTGACAAAGGAGGTAAGAATATACAATGGGGTAAAGACAGTCTCTTTAATAAAT
>NW_011888858.1:570384-570820 GCF_000151845.1 Pteropus vampyrus
AATATTTGACAAAGGAGGTAAGAATATACAATGGGGTAAAGACAGTCTCTTTAATAAATGGAGCTGAAAAAATTGAACAGATACATGCAAAAAAATAAAAGAAGCTGGACCATCTTCTTACACCATATACAAGAATAAACTCAAAATGGATTAAAGATTTATTTGTTTGTTTGTTTGTTTGTTTGTTTGTTTAATGCCTACAGCACCTGATCTTCCTAGGTGGTCTGTCATACAAGTACTAACCAGGCCAGAACCTGCTTAGCTTCTGAGATCAGAAGGGATCGGACATGTTCAGAGTGGCATGGCCATAGACTAGATTAAAGATTTAAATGTAAGACCCAAAACCATAAAACTTTTAGAAGAAAACATAGGCATAGACTCTCTGATATTACTGACAGGAATTTCTTTTCAGATATATCTCCTCGGGTAAGGGAAA
>NW_011888858.1:571230-613516 GCF_000151845.1 Pteropus vampyrus
AAAAAAAAAAAGAAGCTGGACCATCTTCTTACACCATATACAAGAATAAACTCAAAATGGATTAAAGATTTATTTGTTTGTTTGTTTGTTTAATGCCTACGGCACCTGATCTTCCTAGGTGGTCTGTCATACAAGTACTAACCAGGCCAGAACCTGCTTAGCTTCTGAGATCAGAAGGGATCGGACATGTTCAGGGTGGCATGGCCATAGACTAGATTAAAGATTTAAATGTAAGACCAGAAACCATAAAACTTTTAGAAGAAAACATAGGCATAGACTCTCTGATATTACTGACAGGAATTTCTTTTCAGATATATCTCCTCGGGTAAGGGAAATAAAAGAAAAAATAAACAGGACTACATCAAACTAAAAAGTTTTTGTACAGCAAAGGAAACCATCAACAAAACAAAAAGACAATCGACTATTTGGGAGAAGATATTAGCTAATGATACATCTGATAAGGAGTTAATATTCAAAATTTATAAAGAACTTATACACCTCAACAACAAAAAACAACAATCCAATTAAAAAATGGGCAGAAGACCTGAATAGATACTTCTCCAAAGAGGAAATACAAATGGCTAACAGACATATTAAAAGATGCTCAAGGTTGCTAATCATCAGAGAAATGCAAATTAAAACTACAATGAGATATCACCTCATACCTGTCAGAATGACTATCATCAATAAATCAAAAAACAGCAAGTGTTGGTGAGGATGCAAAGAAAAGGGACCCCTCATACATTGTTGGTGGGATTGCAAATTGGTACAGCCACTATGGAAAGCAATACAGAAGTTCTTCAAAAAATTAAAAAATAGATATACTTTTTGACCCAGGAATTGCACTTCTGAGTATTTATCCAAAGAATACCAAAACAATAATTTGTGAAGATCTATGCACTCCAATATTCATGGCAGCACAATTTACAATAGCCAAGATATGGAAGCAACCTAAATGCCCATCAATAGATGATTAGATAAAGAAATTATGGTTCATGTATACTCAGCCTTTAAAAAAATCAAATCCTACCATTTGCAACAACATGAAAGGACCTAGAGGTTGTGCTGAGTGAAATAAGTCAGAGAAAGATAAATACCACATGATTTCACTTATATGTGGAATCTAAGGAACAAAAAGAACAAATTAATCAAAAACAGACTCACAAATATAGTGGCAATTTGGTGACGGATAGAGGAGGGGGGTTTGGGAGGCTGAGAGAATGGGGTGAAGAGCTAAAGAAGTACAAATTAGTAGTTGACAGTTGGGCACTGGGAGCATAGCAGAGGGAATTCAGTTAGTGTTAATATGATAGTTAAGTGGAGGGCCAGTGGAGGGAGCAATTGGGGAGATCGTTCTATGAACATTATAGATGTCTAACCAATGTACTGTATACTTGAAACTAATTTAAATAAATAAATTTATAAAAAATGTGAAATCTCACATTTGCAATGATATAGATGAACCTATAGGGTATTATGCTAAGTGAAATAAGTCAGACAGAGAAAGTCAAATACCACATGATTTCACATATATATGGAATCTAAGGAAGAAAATAAATGAACAAACAAAATGAAAACAGACTTATAGGTACAGAGAACAAAATGGCGACTGCAAATAGGAGGAGATTTGGGGAGGCTGGGTGATAAAGGTGAAAAGATTAAGAAGTACGAATTGGTAGTTACAAAATAGTCACAGGCAAGTAGAGTACAGAATAGGGAATATAGTCAATAATATTATAATAACTATATATAGTGCCAGATGGGTACTAGACTAATCAGGGGGATCACTTCATAAATTATGTAAGTGTCTAACCACTACGCTATACACCTGAAACTAATATAAAATAATATTGAATGTCAACTCTAACTGAAAAATAAAAATTTTAAAAAAAGGTAATACAAGTTAAATTTAAGGCATGGAAAACAATGCCGGACCAAAACTGGGCTTATTCCTTTCTTCCAGTGTTAAAGATACAATGGGTTTATGTTTCAGAACTTTGGAAGAATAATTTAATATTCAGAAATACGATATCAAAATACTATATTGAATAATTTTTCCTATGTGAAAGCATTATTCCCCTTAAATATGCAAAGCTGCCAAAAATATACTATCCATATATTTATTTTTTTAGAAATATTGCACTTATTCTAGTTCACCAGAGATGAAAAAATTAAAATTCATAGATGGGGAATAATTAAAGAAATTTTCAAGTCTTCTGTTATTTAGCTTAGAACCAGACTTTGGGAGTCATTTGTTAGATTCTGTCATACAAAGACAAAGTTTTATTCTCTACTACATTCCTTAACTTTCCTTCTTATGTAGTCATTTCTTTTTAGTTTCCAGGAATTTATTTCCTGCTCCAGATTTATTATCCTATTTTTAATTAAATATTTTGCTATATTTCACTAATACTTAGAATAATAATGACTACTTTTCCAAATTATGAAAAGCAAATCATTTTTAGAGTGGCCAAGGTCGAAGTATCACTAAACAAAATAGCTCTTAATCTCTCTTTGCATAAATATATAGCTTTAAAATGACATTGCCTTGTGTGAAGAAAATTTGACTCACAATTTCTTGCCCCTTTAAAAGACATGAAATGACTTATTTAAAACTACATTGGAAAGTCCAATAAATTTACCAAAGATTAATATTACCCATCTTCAAGCCACTCATTGTATCAATTTTAGTCTAATAACAATAAATATTTTAAAAATTATTTTTAAAAATAAAAATTTGTATTATGAGCACAATTCTAGTAAAATATTATATAAAAAATCTGTAAGGAAGTACATTAAAGTGTTATAAGTAATTATGTTTATGTGTTAAAGTTATAGGTGTCTAAATATAATGTTTTTCATATCTCAAATTATCCTCAATTGAGATAGTCAGACTTAGCAGATAAAAATAAAGTATATTGAGTTATATTTGTATTTCCAAAAACAGTTAAATTTTTATTTTAAATGTCCCAAATATTGCAAAGGTTATAATACACTAATATTAAATTTGAATTTCAGATAACAACAAATATTTTTTAGTGTATGTCCTGTGTAATATTTGAAACATACTTATAATAAAAATATCTATTGTTTATTTTAAATGCAAATTTAACTCAATGTCCTGTATTTTATCTGGTAGTCGATACATCATGAGAAAATATGTTTATTCTATTTAGGGAAACACCATTTAATATAATATACTTAGCTTATTAAATTTGGAAGAAAATGCACAAATATGATACAGCTATTTTCTCCTTGAGGTTCCATGTTGTAGATGATGTGCATAATATATATTTTATAATAATAAGCTTTTAGAAAAAATGACTATAAACAGGATCACTAAGAAATTTAGAATATACACAAAACACATTATTGAACCACAAGTGAATGGGAGAGGGCTAGAAACTAATCCACAGTTAGTGGAGAAGTAATGGGCACAACTATTTCCTTCCAATTTTTCCTCTCTAATCTTTCAGTCTGGCCTGCAAATAAGTGATAATTTTCTGTTCAGATAAATAACTCCAGTAAAAACTAAGATTATTCTATAATCATGAGCTATCAGCATAGACGACTTGGAAATACATTATTATAAACACAACTAATATACACATATACACACCATTACTCAAATTTTCTTCTGGAACGTCTTAAAATTGACTTTCTTGCTTTTTCATTCTAGTAGATATAGCTATCTAGCATGTAATAGAAACCACATCTTAGATCTATGTTATCGGTTTAGTTCTTTCTTTTTCTTTTTTTTTTTTTGGCCTGACTTAACGACTGGATTAGAGAAGGCTGACTGATATCTCAAGGCGACAATGGAATTTTCTGAGTTTCACAGGTATATGGGTCAGTTTCCCAGCAGAGAAAAGTCTAGCAATCACAATACAGCTGAAAATATTCTATAGGGAGACAACTGTTAAGAAAACCATTAACTCTTGACAGTGTGGCTGCTGTGCCAAGGTGATTCAAATTTGTGTACTTGAAAGACTTTGTTCTTAAGTAAATCAAAGAACTTCTGATTACCTTCAATGACTAGAGAGTGCAGTGCTCAAATCTACCAGCATCTCCAACAAAGTGAAAGCTACATACACTGGTGAAAACAATGCTACAAATGCAAAGAGATCTCAACAACAGAATGAAATAAAGACTACATCAAATCTCTAGAATTGTGAAATAGTCAAAACATATACAGTATAATACTTTTAAATAAAAATAGAGCATAAATTTTCTTTGTTTTAATTTAATTTTATTATTAGTTTCAAGTATACAGTACATTGGTTAGACATTTATATAGTTTATAAATGATCTCCCTGATTGCTTTCTCTCCTCTGGCTCTACACCTCGCCATTACATTACTGCTAACTACATTCCCTATGCCATGCTCTCCATCCCCGTGGCCATCTATCAACTATTAATTTTCAATTAATAAACACAGCTAGAGTTTAGATGTTACTAGAAAGACTTTTATTAAAAGGTTAGATAAATTATCATGTGTTCATAAGCATGATATAAAAAGAAAACAAATTTCTCATTTTATTGCCAAGTTAAGTTTTTAATTTTATAATTAAGAATACATTATAAGATAATTCTGATAATAAAAGTTCTCTAATTTTCTACTGGGAAGGAATAGATAGCAGAAATTACTCATAAAGTAGAGCAAGAAAAGTATATATAGGAAGAAAAGTTAAACTAAAATACAATTTTGTCAGAAGGGTACAGTGACAAAATTAGTCAAAAACTTGTTTTATTTCATTTTTTCATTAAGATACAGGAAACAGCTTTTTTAAATTTTTTATTAAATGAGGCCACATATTCATTTTCTACTGTTATTCACAAAGGAATATATCAGGAATGGTTTTATTTATTTTAGGTTTAAATTATGTTGTTATTATTGTTTCCCCTATTGATTCATGCATTTAAATGACACATTGTCCTCCATTACAAAAGATGTGAAACCATAATTTTACATGAAGGGAAGTTTATTAAATGTTTATTGGAAAATCATGCCAAAGAAGATCTATATATGACAACTAAATGTGAAGGAGGCCATTTTTACCTGCCAACATTTTCATGGGTGATTTTCATGGTAAACAAAAAAGGAAAGATTGCCTAACCTGAGAAGGCACCTGTCCCAAAAACTTTGCTTTGAAACAAGTTATTTCCATAAGGCAGACTCCTTTGTTTGTATAAATCTGGGAATTACATTGTGTATACCATATTGATATAAAAATTACTGATAGATATTATCGTTCTTCCTGTCAACAAATATCTACTAAATACACATTATACAAAACACCTATAGGTCAGAACTTGGGAAGGACAGAGGCAGTTGTTTCAAACTGCTTTTGATCTGAAAGAGTTAATGGTCACACTTAACTAAAAAGAATATGTAATCCATTATAGTATTCTTTACACTCTTTCTAGCCCCTGAATTCACTGGAAAGACCAGAGAAGAACCAATTTTGAGTCTTGCCACAATATTGTGTCAATCTAAATGGAAATCTTCCATGTTTTGTAATAGATATAATGGTCTTCATCTACATATTAAAATGTGGGCATGTGGCCAGTTTAGGGAAGCTCTCTGGGAACTTTTACTTCATTATTTTGGGACTTTGCAAACGGTGCCTGGCTACACAGCAGAATGGATAGTGTCTTTCCAGGGAAAGAAGAATCGATAAAGATTACAAGAAAGGAAAAAGGCAAAGTACTGTAGGTTCTTAAATGAAAATTGATTTCCACCATTGACCATGGAATAAGCTCATCAGTAACATCGCATTTAGAAAGAATCTAATTGTTTCTTCTTACGGTAGGGTTTGAATTTGGAAGGGAAGTATAAGAGGAAAAATCAATTCTCTGTTATCACAAGTAGTTTAGTCACAGCATACTGATTCAAGAAAATGCAATTATTTAAGAGGCCATTCTAGCCACTCAATGGATTGCCTCAGAAAACCAAGTTGCATTCCTCAGAAACATATAGGTTCAATTTTTAATTCTTTCTTTTTTCATATATGTACCTACCACTAGAGACATCCTTAATTCCTTTCAGTCATGTAGTAAATGAAACACAAAAGAAAATGAATTAGTGCACATTCACTAGTAAAAGTGAGATCATCCAAATTGTGAGCAATACTGATGATTCATCTCTGTGTATAAGGGACAACATGTTATTTTATTTACTTATCACTTAAGCATAATAAGGATATAGAACTGACCATGATACAAAAAATGTCTAGTTTCATGGAGCTTTAATTGTATTTTATATGTGAGTGATGGAGGTGGCAGATAAATAAGAAAGTGAAAAATTTATGAAGAAGATAATTTCCAATAGAGGTATGTGCTAGGACCTGACCTGGAAGCAGAACATCCCAGTCAAGGGGAATAACAAAAAGTGGAAGCATGATTTCCATAGCTAAGGAACAGAAAGAACAATTCCAGTGTGGTTGGATCTGCATAAGAGTAGTACTATGAATTGATATGGAAAGGGTATGTAGGAATCAAATTGTATATGGCCATGGAGACCCTGGTCAACAGCGTAGGTTTCATTGAGAGTAAGTTCGGAAACTATGAAAGATTTTGGGGCATGGTGGGAGGATAATATTTGATTTGCACTGTTTAAAAGCTCATGCTGACTGATGTATGAGGAATAAACTGAAGAAGCATCAGTAATTAGAAGAGGAATGTCTGTGTCTTTGACTACTGTGATAAAAGTTTTTGTTACAAAGCTATTGTGTTTTCCCTAAAAGCTTTTTAAAAATATAGCCAATTTTTTAAATTGGGCTGGGGCAGCCTCATAGGAAAATCACTAAATGTGACTTAATAAAAAAAGAAGAGAGGGCAGTAAATATATCCTCAGAGGGAAATAAGCCACAGAGAAGCAAACACCCAAAATAAGTCATCAAGTCTTACAAAAAATCTTGCAATCAATCTCATATATATTAAATATGTTTCTATAGAGTTCTTTTAATTACAATAAAAACTACTACCAACTCTACCCATTTCCTCTGCCATTCTCCTTCCCTCTTCCTTTATTCAGACATAGTTCATTCGTATTTCAATCTTACTGGTAAAAATTCACAGCTATCATTATCATAGTCATTTCAGCACAACAGAAAGGGCACAAACATAGAATCAGATGGGATCCAGACCTGGTACTGACTGCAGTAACTTTGGGAAGTTCTTAACATTTCCGTGTCTTGGTTTCCAATCTGTAAAGTTAGGAGAATAGATCTATCCCATGATCTGTTATAAGTGCTTTGGATATTTAAATGTAATCTAAGAATAATTCTATAAGTTAGGTGGTATTATTATTACTACTATTATCATCATTATTCCTCTTAATGGTAAGAAAACGGAGCTAGACAAGTAAGGTAAATAGCTCAGTCAATGAGACCAGGTAGTAAGTTGCAAAGCCTAGATTGGGACATCCAGTCTTCCTGATTACAGAACCCTCATTTTAAACACTACATCTGTCTGATCTTTAATGGACTAATACATCATAAATACTTAATCAAACTTTGCTACCTCTTTCATTTTTTTTATACTTCTTCCCTTATTTCAACTTGTAGTAATTGCATACTCAATAATAATTATGAGAATTATGTAATGTTTCAATGCCTTGGCCCAAATTGGTATCTGTTCTTCCCAATTTGCTATCTCTCCCAGAAATCCTGAACTGGTTGCTTCTCATTAAGACATAAATATGAATTACAAATCTCTTGGATGATGCTTCCAACAGAAAATAATGTAAGTAATATAGTCACAGGATTCTGAGAAAGTGATAGAATTCTTTTGCATTTGACAGAGCAATTGAAGTATAATTATGACTTTCCAAATTCTCACTTTCGAATTATAGTAAACATTTTTTTTCTTTTACACAGAGAAGAAAACAAAAGATCATGTCACAAATCACAAAATAATCTGATCACACACCTCAAAAGTTAAGAAAAGTTGTTTTCTGTCCAGTTACTGGTGTTTTACTAGTCACAAACAGGCTAATGAATAGTTGAAATCAATATCAGAAACAAGCAAGAAATGGAATATTGGTACCGAAAAGTATTGGCACTGAGAATTTGCTCTCAGTTTCAGAAGTAGTAATGATGATTTCCATATCAACCACATATATGCAAAACATAACATATATATATATATATGAGCAAATATCTTTTTTGTGTTTCCTGGGTTCAAGGAAAGCACTATGCTTTGGTTTAACATTTTTATACATATTTTTCATTTTATTTTGCTTTTACAATAGATTTGAGAAGTAGGTAGCAGTGGGTGTAGGTTGGGTGCTCAGGATCATAGTAAAAATGTAGTAATAACAGAACAATTTTGTAAAAGAAGAAATTGAGAAAGAAATGTAAGTAAATTATCTCAAGTTCTACAGCTAATAAGGAGTAGAACTGGATCACAAACTCACTTTTGTACTCCCTAATTTTCTGGATTTTTCACCCTAAAAAGGCTTTGAACATAAATTAAAATTTTATTAGAGTATATAACTATTTCAGAAGGACATTTATATACCTAAAAACTACATTTATAGTTTGGGTTTTCTATAATATGTACATTTTGTTTTGGGCACAGAAATCTTTTAAATGGAATGATGTGCTTTAAATACCTGTGAGATAAAAGTTATTGAGAATAAACAAGAAACATAACTAAATAAAATTATTTTAATGTGCTTAATCCCAACTTTGGTTGATTTCTAGATACTAAATATTATTGTCATTATTTTCGAGTAAGGAAACAAATCTATTGGGTTTATGGAAGAGCTGTAAACATATTTAACCAAGTCTAATCAGCTACTCTAGTTTTATCTCATCCATTTTTAATATAAATATCTATCTATCATCTATCTATCTATCAATCTATCTATCATCCATCTTTCTATCAATCATCTATATATCTAATCTATCATCTAACTATCTATCATCTATCTATCTGATCCTAATAAAAATTTATCATTCAAACAAGAATGGAACTAAGAACATTTATTGAATAACAGCAATGCCAAATGATGGGCTAATTGTTTTCATCTGTGTTATAGTGTTAATCTTGGCAAATGCTCTTCAGGGTGTTATTAAAACAATTTGCCAGAAGAGTAAACTGAAGCTCAGGAAGATTAACTTGTCCATGTCTTACTACTAGTAATTTTCAGTTAATATTTTTATATTTGGTCACAACCTAGTTTCTTTTTGAGACCACTTAACCCATAGCAGTAGCTGAAAAGTTGAAAAATAATAAAAGTAAAAACATTCATTAACACCAACTATTAAATAAATATTTTTCAGGAGAATTCACTGCTACCAAAGAGCTGACTCATATTAACTACCAAATGGTAACAGTGAGTCAGTAACTTTTGGACTCGGTAAGCTTGATCTTAATAATCTGACATCCTGCAGTGGCAATAGATCCACATCTCATTATTTTGTCACCTTGATCCATTTTGCGTTCTTGCGATACTAACTTAGCACTCTTTCTTCATTTTATATCATGCTGTAGTATATGTATTTTTCTATCTTTTTATTGTAAGTTCTCATAATGTCTCAAGGTAAGTAAGAAAACACTGCAGAAATGAGATAAGAATTTCCTGCTAGCACAATCTTGGGATACTCTTGAAATGACAGTATAAATCAAATATTCACTTATTTCTGAAATCTATCATTTACAGTAGAATTAACAAAAGAGAAATAACAAAGGACATTTTTACTATTGACAACAACCCCAATCCCTGTAAAGTAAATGAAAGGCTTATATTCATTTGAGGTAGCAGAGCTAGGCAGGCAAAAAATTCAAACTTGTATAAGTGAATTTTTAGAAAGTTTATCACAATTACAGAAGTGTTCCAGGGACAAGAAGTTCATCTAGATTTTTGTCCAGTTATTATTTTAACAATCAGGCACAAAAAGCCTTAAACCACAGTTTTTACAGAGCCCTGATTTGGAAATAAAGAAGAGAAAATTCTGCATCAAAAATGTGATTTTCAAATCTTAAACGATTTTATACAATTTAGTAATATCTTCTCAAAATGCAACTTACATTATAAAGTTACTCTTTAACTAGACATTGCAACCCATATTATATTGACTAAATTTAAAGTGATTTTCTTGTAACTCCCATTTGCAATTATATTTAACTTCCATGTTAAAAATCTTTTGGCAGTTAAAAACTTTAATAGCTAATGTCTTGCTATATCATTAAAAGGTTACAATCAGTTGATTTAAATACTATAACGATAAAGCCAAAGTCTTGGGCTATGTCCCAGTATGGACTTACATGACAAATTTTACTCTTGACTACCATTGGTTATGGAGAATTTGTTTCTGATCCTAAAGATGGTAAAATTTGAGAAAGAAAACATGTCAGGTATATCAGGCAATCTACGATCAAAATGAGGAAAACAATTCTAGCCAATTTCTGTGTTTTGGAATAACAAGGGTTTTTGTTTGTTTTTGTTTTGTTTGTTTGTTTGTTTTTTGTCTTGTTTTGTTTTGTTTTGTTTTGCCAAAAATTCCACAATGTTCTGGGTCTCTGGGGTCTAAATGGCATATATCTTTAAAAAAAAAAAAGCAATCTACTAGAAACATGCCATCCCAGAGCTAGCATATCAGTAGAAAAATCAAAAGTCTCAAGGATCTGTAATAAATGTGAATCTGGGATAAATCGTAGTATCTAAAATGTCTAATGAGGAAGATTCCACATCAAAGTAAGCATTTCCGATTACACAGCTAATAGGATGTGTGGTATCAACATAATTTTTAAATGACTCATCTATGATGAAACAGGATCTTAGCCAGAAACTAGAGATACAAGTTTTTCTCTTTGGGGAAAAATGACTAGCCAAAACCAAAGCAGGAGAAAAAATGACAGTTAGTCATGATTAAGGAAAGATATAGTCAGTGTCGTGATCTCTGCCTCAAATAGCTGCCATGCTTTCTGCTAGGAACCCCAAAATGGGCAATCCACCTAAATGCAGACTCTTAACTAGAACATCACTCCCAAATCCCTATTTACTTGCCTTAACTGGGTGAGGTACATTAAGGAATCCAAGTTACATGATATTGCTAAGCTAGATCCACCCTGATTTCCACATGGTCTTCTGTAGAGATACTATCTCCTAGCGGGAGACATCTCTAAGACCAAAACAGAGAAATCAGAGTATTTCCTCACCTTTTCACCTATTTCACCATATAAAATATAAAATAGAGACATCGATAAGACCTTAATCTCTACTGAGGTGAATTATTTTGTGTTCTTGAGAACTTTATTTTGCCTTTTACTCACAGGAGAATTCTCTCTTTATGAGTATCTTGAAGGTACACACATTGAGGAGGGGAAAATTTATTAGCTCTTCTCAGGGCAAAGGTGAGCTTCAGGCAGGCCACATTGCACTGAAATTACATCAAAATAATCTGGTTTTATAAATATGTGCTTTTACTTCTGGAAATCAAATTTAAAGAATTTGTGATTCTGAAAAGATTAAAAACACCTGGCTTAAAAACCAACTGTATAAGAAATAAATTTCTAGTTGGAAGAGAAAGCATATAGAGAAATAATATTTGAAATATCTATAGGTTTTTCATTTAACTTATTTCCATTAAAATGCCATACAATATTTTAAGGAAGCTAAATGTATACATTGGAAATTATGTGAGCTTCTAATAATAAGATTTCCCCCAAAATTGTGGAGACCCCACTTTTATCATACACATGTGTGTGTGCACATACACATATGTACATCTACACACGCACATCCTCTCCTCCCCAGTTTGTTTATTGCACGGTCTAATTCTGCTGTTCTAAATCGAATTCTGTGTCAGCTCTTAGCAGCATGGTAACTGAGTAACACTATGGTTATTAAAGAGGTGCAGAGTCATAATGTTATTCAGATCTGGCCAGGTTAGGACACATACTCACACAATCTACCAAGTTACTGAGAATCTTATCTAATCTTTATGGAGAGAAACACCTGGCTACACATTCCAAAAGACTTATGGTTCTGCCTCTCTTTTCCAACAAAATGAAACAAAATATACTCTAGTCCTTTTGAAAACATTATTTTGGGGCCTCATAAAATTCTGAATTGGAATAAAAAAACTTCAGATGTTAAAAAATGTTACATATAATTCTCTCCAGGAAAAGTATACATGACAAACTGTGCTTCAGTGCCCAGTTTGAGAATAGATGGCAGATGGATATAGATAATAGATGATGATATAGATAGATGATGATGATGATGATGATGATGATGATGATGATGATGAAGATAGATAGATAGATGATAGATAGATGATAGATAGATAGATAAAGATAGATGATAGATAGCTAGTTAGCTAGCTCTAGATAGATGATAGATGATAGATGATAGATAGATAGATAATAGATAGGTGATAGATATAAAATATAATCTGGGGGTGATGTAAATGTTGGTTTAGCACAATGAGAATTAAATACAGTGAAAATAAGGTGTCTTCCAGATCTTTCTTAGTCCTACAATTAATTAATGGCTCCCAAAGGACTTAAAAGGTCACAATAACAACAAAAAAGGTTACAACATGTCTTCAATGTTCCACTGTCTCTCCTGTGAAGATGCCAGAAAGTTCTGTATTTGGGGTTAAGGTCTTTGGCTCAGACTACAATAGATGAAGCACCAATTTTGAAATTTTAAAAGCAACCTAACAAAAGCAGTCATTATAAATTACAACTGAAGAAAGAACCAAAAACAAGACACAAATGCCAGGATAAGAATTATAAGGGATGAAAGAAGCACCAAAAAGCAGAATGTGAGATAGATTAAAATATGAATCTAGACAATGAGCTGTAATTGACACCAGGATATCTGTGGCTTATCCTACATTGGATCTTGACCACTATTAGGCTCGTGGGAATAAAGGTGCTGGGCTAGGCCAGGTATTATCAATGTTCAATAAACTCAGATGATTATACCATATATTGTCAATGAGTACCACCATATACCATGAATAAGCTCCAACAGGTTATTCAAAGTACGTGCTTTATCCCATTTACTTTATGAATTCTGTGAGTCCCAAATTCTCTATATCAATTTTGTTTAATATGAACTTTCATTTATACATTAGGATGCTATATATTTCAGTGGATCTTTTTTAAACATAAAAACCTGTATAAAAGCAAGCATTCAGGAACGAAGATTCTTATCCTTGATGACTTTACTTAATATACTAGAGAGTTTTCCCTGATACACTTGAGATAAATTTACTTACTAAAAACAGTTAACAAATACTTGGCAGACATGAATTCATGTTCTTCTTTGCATCATCCCAAAGTCTAATTCTTGAGTCAAGCCTATGCTAAACATTCAAAATAATAATATGTTTTTTAAGCTAATTCAGAATCATGAAGAATATATACTGAGTGTTGAAGAGATAAACTGTGTTATATATCATATCCTAAATATGCCAAGGCCAAGTGATTTTCATTTGTTCACTTAGTAATCTCTTTGGAATTTCAAATGTATTTTAAACAAGCGCTTACTGAGAATATACATTTTAATAGTGTGATTAAATATGACACTTTCATCTATTACAGTTTAGTCCAGTCCTAGCTTCATGACTTATATGTGAGAAATGAAATAATTGAATATACATATTATGTACCCTAAACAATTTTTTCTTTATCTCATTGAAATTGTGTCACAATTTATCATTATTTAAACACCTTATGATATTGATAGACTGAAATGTATTCTAAGAAAAAGAAAAATTGGGCTTAACAGTGTATACTAATACTTGGAAAACTCTATATGTCTTTAATTCAAGAAAGAGATACATAAATTTATGGAATGGACTAAAAATCTCATAATTTAAATCATTTGTTACATCATGTGAAAAAAAAAGCCAAAACTTATTAAGCTGGTAACAAATTATTGGCACATATTTTATATAGTCTGTCAATATTTTGGTAATAAATTTTTATGTGAGGAGAGACTGAAGAAGTAGAAATTTTAAAAAAGGTCAAACATTGTTTGCTACTCCACAAGTATCTTTGAAATTATGAAAAGTGTATTCTTTTAAATTTCATTCTAAAATAGCAGTTGTTCACATCTAATCCATATTCTGAAAGTTATTATGAAATTTCTTAGAATAATCCCAGATTCTAATACCTTAAAATTCTCACCCTTCATTGAAAATATAGACCTTTCAATAGCAGAAATTTGATTTTATTTATTAAACTAGCCAGCACTAATTATGCAAAAACATTTGTGCTAGAAAAAAATAATTCATTTCTCATTTATAACGTGTGACATTATCCTTACCTGAAATATATTTTTAAACTTGAAAGAAATATCTTAATTCAAAATATTTAAAAATGCGGAAATTTTATAAAAGCTAAACATCATCATCAAAAGTTGAAATGTATTACCAATTTCTGATAATATATCTTATACTCTATAATAAACTATACAATGTACAGTAACTTAATAAAAGAACATTTTGACTTGTTGATTTAAATGTTTAGAACTATAATTTACTTTGCAGAAGACCAAGATTACTGATAAAGCGTGAGTTTTTAAAAGCTAAAGAAACTTTTTAATGAGATCTAATCTAAAAGAACTATTTATGCCAATAGCAGAGGGAAAACATTTATTTATATCTAATGCATATGCCTGAATAAATGAGATGTGCAGTTTCAGCAATAAATAATGCTGAACTTACAAACCTGTATAAGTGTGAACTTCATTTTCTCTCTCTACTTTTACAATAGTAAAACCTTTCTCTCTGTCAAAGAATATTACTTCCATTTTTGCTTAGATCTCATCCCTTATCCCCTTCTCAAAGTCTTCATGTCTTTGTTAATCCTTTTTTCTCATACTATCATCAAACTGTCTCTAGATTATCCACATCAGCATTAAAATATGATCTGCTATCCTACTTAAAAATAGCATCTGATAATAAAGCAAACAAAACAAAACAAAATAACCCTTCCCTGACTTAACATTAACACCACCTCCCTCAACAACTACACTGCATTTGTTGCTCAAGCCATCACTGACTGGCTTCTACTTCTGCTATAGTCAACAACAAAAGTCTTACCCAAATAAGTGAACATTTGTCTATCTTTATTCCACTCAGCCTTACAAAAACTATGACAAAGTGGCAATCTAATAATCTTCTTTCTTGAAAAATTGTTTGTGGAGTTAGGTTTGGAGGGGTTTTTGTATTCTAGAACAAACAGTATCAGTGTATCAAGGATGATACCAAGGTTTTGGATCTGAGTAACTGAAAGATTAGGTTAGCAAAAAAAAAAAAAATGAGTTTGGGTGGGAAAAGATGCAGGTAAGGAAATTTTGTCTGTTTTGTCAGTAGGACTAGATTCACTTCAGTTTTTGACTTGTATTTGAGATAGCCTATTTGATTTTTAGTTGACAAAGACTCTTCTTTTGTAGTTGAGAGACCAATAATTCAAGCTAATAATAATGGTTAACAATTATTTACATTTATTATATTCCAGGTATTGGTTTCAGCTTATTACTTTTCAATGAAGACTTATCCATATTATTTAAAATTTATTTTATAAGGATGTTTGGGTTGACAATTTCTCATTTCAAAATTTATTGTTTTTTTTTTAAATTTCAAATAAAGCTATAGACCTACACAAACTGTACTTTCTCAATAAAACACTAAGTCGATACTGACAGACAACCCTTCTACATGAATATATATATAGAGAGAGAGAGAGAATAAATGAGTAATTCTTATATATAGCTTATGAATATATATATACAGAGTGAAAGAGAGAGAGAGAGAGAGAGAGAGAGAGAGAATTTATATATATATATACTGTCGTTTGTGCCAGGCACTTGTGGGTACTAAAAGTTTTGATACATAGATGAAATTTCTGTGCTTGAAGAAAAGGAAAAAAATAAAATAAATAGTTAGCTAAATATGTTGAGGTATTATGGTAAATATTACAACAAAAAAAAACAAAGCAATGTAAGAGGGGAAAATTCAGAGGGGTAGTTTATAGACTGGGTAGTTGGAAAAGGCTCCTCAGAGATGATACCATATGAGAACAGATCTGAATCAAGTGAGGGAGCAAGTCATGCACAGGTCTGAAGAAAGATCTTTCCAGGCAGATAGTAGACAAATCACCAAGTCCTCAGGTAGCTCTGTGCTTGGCATGTTTAAGAAGTAAAAAAAAGATAGCATTGCTTGAGTAGAGTAAATGATCAGAGACAGAGGCCTAAATAAGAGTGTGAGGTCAATAACATTAGGCTTTTTAACATTAAGAATTTCGATCCTTATTCCCTGAGTATAATAGGGATTCATTAGAAGTTTGAGTAGGCATATGGCAAGATTTAACTAATGCTTTCTAAAATATCATTAGATAGTATAGGGAATGGGCAGGAGTAGAAGCTGACAGATGATTTAGTATGCTATTGCAATAGTGTTGGTGAGAAGAGATAGGCTCTTAGTATTTCTCCTTTATTCTTTTAATATGAATAAACGCATTAATTTATTTTTATAAGTTAATCTATGTCTTTTATTCCTAGAAAAAAAACATTCCAGTATAGTATATTAGATAGTCTATTATAATCACTAGATTTGATATGCTATTATATTTGATATGCTATTATATTTATATTATATATTAATATTATAGTAAACATTATAACATTAATATTTTGTATCCATGATCATCCAAGATATTGTGCCATGGATTTAACGGTATAATTTTTTTCTGATTTAAATATTAGGATAATGATGGTCTCATAAAATGAATTATGATAGCATCCCTTTCCTTTTCTGAAAAAGCTAATACAGCTTTGATATTATTCCTTCCTTAAAAATTTAACAAAAAGCTAACAGTGTAGCTATCTAAACATGTTTCATTATGAAAACATTTAATACTATGAATTAAATTTATTTAATTGATACAGGTCTACTCAATTTATTTATTCTTGAGTTAGTTTTGTTATTTATATATATATTAGTTTTTCTTAATTGCTTTCATAACATAAATTTAGTAGCAACAAACAACACATTTTTATCTCACAGTTCAGTAGGTCAGAGTTAGTTTAGGTACAGAGTTAGGCTTGATTGAGTCATCTACTTAATATTGTACAAGGCCAAAGTTAAGATGTTCTTTCAGAGACTCTAAAAATGAATCCACTTGTAAATTCATTTAAATTGTTGGCCAAATTCAGTTCCTTGTGATTGCTGCATAGCTCAGACCCAGGTTTCCATGTTGCCAGTCAACTGGAATCTGTTCATTGCTTCTACAGGCTGCTCACATTCCTTCTCAAGTTTCCCATGTGATCACCCTCCAGCAAGAGACAAGCCCCTTTCATGCTTCAACTTTCTCCAAAATCCTCTTTAGCTATCTCTCTTTAAACCCAGCCTGAGAATATTCTTTACTTTTAAGTGTTCATATGTATCCTTTATCATATCTTTTATTATGTAATAAACATAAGTGTCTTCCTGAGTTTTTTTGAGCTGTTTTTACAAATTACTGAACCAAGTAGGGGTTCATGGGAAACCTGATTTATAGCTGTTCAGTCAGAAGTACAGGTGACAGGTAACCTGGGACTTAAGGCATCTGAAATAGAGACAGTCTTGTGAGATTGAGCCCTCAACTTGTGGGATCTGATGTTAACTCCAGGTAGTGTCAAAACCGAATCGCATGAAACCAAATTGGCATCTGGAGAGTTGAAGAATTGCTTGGTGTGGAAGAATCCCACACATCTGGTGTCAAAGGTGAAGTGGTCTGTGAATATTGTGAAGAAAAACAAACTTTTTCCTTTCCTTTGATGTAGATAAGGTTTTTTTTTTTTTCGAGGTTTGTAGACATGTAGGGTATTAAATACTCTTGATAGATATCCTCTTCGCATTATAAAATATTCTCTTTATTCCCATATTTCTTTGTCCTGAAGTCTACTTTTCTCATATTAAAATAATTGCTCTAATTATCTCATACTTAACTATATCTTTTATACATCTTTTTATATGTTATAATTTTTCCCTTTTTTTACATTTAACCTCTTTATATCTTTATATTTAAAATGATCTAATAGACAGAAATTAGCATAGTTCCTCTTTTAATTAGGCAAGATTTATAATGTACTGCTTTATAGGAAAAAACATATAATATTTTTTCTTAAAAGTCAAATACCTCTCCATATTTTTGAACACCCAAAGATCTATGTCAACTTTTAAAAAGAAAAGATTCTCAGGAACTCTTCTATGATTATCAAGTATAACGAAAATAAAATTGTGATCTAGTGAAGATAATCAGATTTGTTCAAAAAGTTAACTACATTTTGAATACTACTGGTTTATAATATGGGTGAGATGAGAAAAAATATTTTTTCTATCAGTTCACTCTTTTTTATATCTTTACTTACAAATTACAGTTATGTGGATTTATTTGTGCCCTTTTTGATGCCTGTCTCCCCATTAGAGTGTATACATCAAAAGGTAGCATATATTCTCATTTATTAATTTCTTTATACATAGTGTCTACATAGTGTACATAGTGTTTATACATAGTGTTTGAACATAGTAAATGGTCAATGAATAATTGTTCAATAAATGAATGATTAGTATTAATCTTGCACTTACTGTTAGGTAATAATACATAACATGAAAGTTTTAAGTATGTAAATATTGTGACAAATGTGTAAAGATGAATTTTTCCAGAGAAAAAATGAAAGGTTTCATTTGTCAAAACCGTCTCAACAGTCTTGAGATGTTTAACAAAAACTGCAATAGTCTTGTTAAAAAAATAAATAAATGGGAGAGAAACTAAGAAATAAAACCTAAAAAATATTTAGAAAATTTTGTCAATTAAATATGTATTTGGAAAAGTTTATTTGATTAAGTGTACTGGTAATTTTGGAAGCTACAGTTATGGAGATATGGGATTTCAATACAGTATTTGGGAAAAACTATACAATGAGTAAAGTGCTCAGTTGTGAAAAATATATTGGTGACATTCCTATGAGTAGGAGCTATGGGAAGCTAACAATCACTCAGTGACTTAGATGATTGCAAGACACTTTGATTATCTTGAAGAAATTGTAAATTTCTTTCAATATATCAATTTTCAAATTCTATTAAATATAAAAGTTGACTCTAAAAATGGATTAACAGAAAGAATAAACTAGTTTTTAGAAATTTGAAATATTTTTGAAGTAAAATAAAATAAAATAGACTAAATAAATAAAATTCATGCTTTAATATGTTTGTGTTCAGGAAAATAAAAACTAAAATGTTCACAAGAGTATCGATCAAAAGGCAAAAAAATAAATAATGAAAAAAATTTAGATGATGGCATATAAGTCACGGAATCTCACTATGGGAGTTCCAGAACAAAAGTGAAAATCAGTGGAACGAAAGAATCGTCATTATTTCATTTCACTGTTTCAAATCTATGGCCTTTTTACTGTTATCGCTGTAGTGTTTGACTTTATTTATGGGTGAATTTTTTCCATGTGATATTAAATTTTTTTCAGTTTCTTTTGTTTTAAGTTTCTTTTCTAAGTCTTTGGATTATGTATGTATTTAATATTTAAAAATAATAACTCTGTTTTTATTTGGGGTAACTCAAACAAATTTTCTTTCCTCTTTTTTTTTTTTTTTGCCATCTGACTTAGGCAGGTCCTGTGCCTCCTCGACTTGGAAGAGCTTTCTTTCAGTGTCCCTGCCCCATTTGTGGTGGTATACTGCTGTTCTATAGTACTCAGCCTAAGGCTTTAGGTATGAAAAAGTTTTTCTCAGATTTCCTGGCCAAGCAGCAGACTTATGCAGGCCCCGAGTGCCTAGATATCTGGAATATCTTTTTCTTTTTCTCATTCCCCTCCCACAGAGACAGATGCAGCTAATTCACAGCCATTTTTAGTGACTATCTCAAAGTTCAAGCTTGGTTAGAATTCTCTAGATTAGCCTCTTCCTTAAGATTTAGGCAGAACCTTTATACCTGTAATTTTGAGGTGATTTGTCTGTGTTTCTCTGCCCTACTCCAAAATTTCCCCTGAACATTCAAGAAAAACTCATGAAAAAGAGTGAGCGAGTATGGGCAGGTTTCCCTTATTACCAGAGTTTGCAGGGATTTAAAACTGTCAGTCCAGTTAATCTTCAGGATTCAAGAATTCATTAAAAGTTCAGCTCTTTACTTGGTTCTGTAGTGATTTCCTGTTCTCCCCACTGATTTGTCAAAGTGATCCGGCATGGGCCCTGCCTCGTCAAGAAAGAATTGTCACTTCTTATAATTTAGCTCATTAGGTTATTTGGTTATCTCAGAATTTTGAGGTCTTTAAATATTTATAATTGTGTAGATTTTCCACTTTTTTCTTGTTAGAATGAGGGCTACATTCTCCTGTCACTTTCTATATTCTCAGCAGAAGTCCTCTTTATTCTTAAATATGGGCTATTTTCCCTATATGTAGAAAATCAAGCTCTATTTAAAATGTTTTTGTTAGTCATCTATCATCCAGAACTTCTGTATTGGAGTTCTCTCCAAACCCCAGAATGGAAAATTAAGTCATCTTCATGTTTCAAAGCAAAGTCCATATATATTGCCTAACATTGACAAAAGAGAAAATAATATTACTTATAACATTACTTAAAGTTATTGACTTAACTTTCAGTAGAATTTGAATCCCAAATAAGCAAAAGCAGTTATTTCAAAGAGTTCACTGGAGTAGTGGACTGTCTTTGACTTTTTAATTTTATCTTTCTATAATATAGTTGATTTTTTTAACAGTAATAATATGTTATTGTTATCATTAAAATATTTTTAAAAGGCTTACCTGTAACTGGGGTAGGTTTAGTTGCTGAGTCAAAAAACTATTAAACAAAGGTGATTTTCACTATTTAAGACTGATATTCATCTGGCATGTGATATATGCTGGCTAAGAGGTGGACCAGGGAACCAAATTGAATAGGGACAGAACTTAAGACATCAGAATGACAAGTTAGAAATGAGGTAAGTCACAATCTGGATATTTGCAAGAGTAAAAGAGAGTCTTTAAGTGTCCCAGAGTTAAAGTCCAATTAGCAGAGGCAACAAGAGAGATTAATATGAAATGATTATGAAATAGAGCTTAGATTATTTAATGATCAGCCAGAGGAAACTTTGATTAGGAACAAGGACTCAAGATGCATCACTTTTTTATATCGTTCATTTCTGTTTTCAGTATAATATTGTATAACCTATGTGCATATTATAGGTTTGGGAACCAATATTTTGGAACAAACTAAAAAAAAAAAAATTCTTACTGTCAATTTAGCATTTCAAATTACTTGGTTAATTCTAAAATATATGAATTTTGAACAGTTATATAAAATATACTGACAGTTATGTTCTTTTTCTTTCAGATTTATACTGAAAATTGTTACATGAGTATATTATTATAAATTTAAGTTGTTAGGCAATAAGATATGCTGTGTACTATTTTGCATTATAAGTAGTTATGCTGGATCAATTGACCTAAAGTAATTAAGAATAATGAACCTTAACATTGGCTTCTTTCACCAACAATTATAAAAGATACTATAAGATGATAGAGGTAATGACTGTTTCAGCCTTGAAAATTACCAGCTAAAATAAATCCATGACACATATCTACTTTGTAAGTAAATCAGAAATTAGTGTAGCCTTTATATAATTACTTTTTATGATTGCCTACATATTTAAATAAGGGGAAGAATTATCAAATAACAAATAACAAGCACTATATATAAAAGGTATTGTATGAAATTGAAATAACTATGTCAGATAATATATTATACAATGATTTTCTAACATTTTAGTATATACTAGAAATGTTAATTCATAAGTGATATAGACTAATTTGAGAGCTCTGGCAGTATAAGCAGATGATTAGAAATCACATATCTTACTGGATGAAAATTTGAGAATGTAATATTTGGGTTCAGATAAAGCATAATCAGTATCTAGTTTTATAATGTGTGTGTGTTCATAATTGTAATAAAAGCTATTTGTTTGAAACATTATACCCTACATAAATCGATTGCAACCTGGGGACTAAATTTTATGATTTGCTTGAATTATTATTCTATAGTTAGTACTGATGATTTAAATGAATCATTGAATCATAAAAATGTAGGGCTGGAAGCAATCTCAAAGTCACCTTTTCCAACAGTGCAGAAGCAATCGAAACAAATGGAGTCTATCAGATGGCTATCTGTCTTGTCATTAAAATTTTCCCTTAAGAGAAATTTACTAATCTCAGTGGGTACACATGGCTCTGAGGTTTGATTGGCCTGATTACCTTGAAACTAAGTCTACTTTTTTACCAAAAAACTTAATAATGCTAAAAATATTCTAAAAGCCTTTTAGAAACCGTAGCTTTTCTCTTTTATATTCACTGTAACACTGGAAATAAAAGTAAGAGCAGAGCTCAAAAGATTTTAGGGCAGTGAAAATATTCTGATATTATAATAATGGATATATTTCATTATACATTTGTTCAAAACAATAAAATGTATAAAACCAGGAGTTAACCTTAAGGTAAATTATGGACTTTGAGAGGTTATGATGTGTCAATGCAGGTTCATCAATTGTAACAAACGTACTTTAATGGATGATGCTGATAATGGGGATGGCTATGTACATGTGGACTTTCTTCTTAATTTTGCTATGAATCTAAATCTGCTCAAAAAATATAAAGTCTTCAAAAAAATGAGAAGCTTTTCTTTTTCTTCTTAAGATTATATGCACTTGCATCCTGTATACTCTATTCAGTTCTTTCCTCCATTCTTTCACACTGTACCTCTCCAATTCCCTTCTGATTGCTCTTTACCTGTGGCTATGTTTACAGTCAAGATTTTCTAGTTCCCCAAACAACTTCCCCTTTACCTAAGATAACCTTTAAAAGTTATAGACTTATTTATACTTTTGATTTAATTATACCTTTATTTACTAACTTGTTCTAGAGATTGTATACCATATTCATTTTTCCTGCTTTTTCACATCTAATCTAGTTCTTAACCCTTTCCTATTTCAATCATTATTTATTCATTAAACAATCATTTCTGAATTCCTTTATGTACCAAAAACCAATGATGGTTACAAGAGTAATGAGATAGTCACAGGAAAAAAAGCTTTGTTTTGAAGATTGTATTTTGTAATTCTATTAAAATTCCTCCTTTAGAGGTCATTGATAATAGTGTAATTGTCAAGTCTACCAGCCTTTGTTCAGTGCACATCTGCCTTGATCTTTTTGGAATGTATGGCCTAGTTAACTTTTCTTGACAATTTCCCCTACCTTACATTCCATGAATGTAAATCTCTCAAGGAATACAAAATGTAAATCTCTCAGGAATGAAACAAAATTTAAGTGGCTAATGACAAACTATTTGAGTCGATTCCCTTACCTACACTGCTCTTGATGTCTAGATTCTGGCAAAATACATCAGATATTATTTCTGCCTCTTAACACAATGCTGCTGCTCAAATAAGCATGGCACTTGAATCTCATATATTTTTTATATTTCTGTAATAATCCTCAATTTAACCTAGCTGCTGACATTCTTTCATCATGAACCTTTATTATACATCACCAGAGAATTTCCTTTCTATAGTACACTTATGATTACCTCATACACTTGCTCAAAATGTTTTATACTTTTCCAGTACCAATAATTGGTGACTCAAAATATCTCATTTTTCTTTTTCTGACTCAAAATTATATATTTGCCTTCTTTTACCCTCAATAAACAGAGAGCATGTTTGTTTGCACACACATATGCACACATATACACACAAATATGCACATGAACCAATGCTCAATGATGACAAGGACAGTCTAGTTCACTGCTCTATCTCCAGGTTGTAATATCATGCTTGGCATATATTAAAAGATTAATAAATATATTTTGGGTGCATAAATATATAAATGGATAAATAATGTTATAGCATATTTCCTCTCAGCTATTTGATTAAAGTTGATATTTCAGAAGAATGCTATCTACATAACCCTTAGAATACCACCGTGTACTGTTGATTTGTTGGTGTTACCTGTATATAAATTCATACTAGATGCAAAGCTCTAGTTTATATTCTTCCTTTGCTAAGGGAAAATTGATCTCAAGACCAGACAACTTTTCCAATATTTTATTTGATGGCAATGATGTGTCGATGTGTTTTGCTTCCACCTGAGATGTTATCCCTCTTTTTTTCCATCAAATTATTTGTTGCTATTCCTTTGGAATTTTAAGTTCCAGTTCACATGTTCTCACTCATTTAGTCTCCTTATATCACTCCTGTAGAATTTTGTTTATGCCTGTGTTGTAGGAAAATAAGTATCTAACTGAAATTTCAGAAGGCATGATTTTTTTTTCTTAGCTACAGCACTTATTAGACTTACTAGTTAAAAAAAAAGTTTTTCGTCTTATAGTCTACATCTACAAAATCATAATATTTCCTTGTTGATGTAGCAGTGAATACAGGTGTTCTTGGTTAACTGTCTGTATATGGACAGGGGAGTAAGATTTGCCATGTGGTTACCAGATTATTGTCAGAAAATATATCTTCAAAATTTTTCTCTTCAAATACTGTGAGAAATAGTTTTGATAATGACTTGCCCAAAGTATATGAAACTACTATGGCATTGAATGAAAAGTTCATGCAAATACAATTTTCATGCAAAGATCTTTCTGTAAGCATCAGCTCTGATCCTCAGGAGTTTATCTATTTTGTTGTCAATGGAAAAATCTAAGCAGTGTCTTGACAATTGAAATTATATCAAACATGTTTTTAAACTAAGTTTTTCTATTAACAAATTGTACCTTGTCATTACAATATTATATGCACAAAGGATGACTGTAAAGAAAAGTTAAATAATTTTCTTATTGAATGCTATAGAGGCTATAATAAAGAATATCTTTCCATGACTTCATATAATATTCCACTCATATATAACACCAGAATAGATTTCTTTCAAGTGTACATTTGAAGAACAGGCTATGGATTCAGCAACTTATTTTTATTTATTTATTTTATTGAGGACTTTGTGCACAGTGATATGAAGTTGCTTCTAAAACAGGAAAACAGCTTTGAGCTCTTGCCTGCAATGTTTAATGTATCAACTCTACCATCTAGTTAGGTTTTGGGGACGTGCGTGTATGTGTGTTTTCGTATTATAATACTAGAGTTCGTGGTTACTGACATTATGTAATGTTCTACATCTGAAAAGAGAATCAAGAGAGTAAGCAATATGTGATGTGTGTATATATATATATATATATGTACATACATATATATATATACATATATGTGAATGATGAAGGTGAAGTTATTTTATAGGAATTTTTATTTTTTATTATTCAAAAAACTTTAGTTGTGACTCATAAATTAACATGTATCTCATTTTGAAAAATAAGTGGAATGGTTTATGGATTTTGCACCCTGGATTTGCAAAAACAAACAAAGGAAAAAGCAAAAAAAGTATGAATAATTAAAATAGATAAAGGGTAAAATCTTGAAGCAGAGAAAAATGTTCTTTCACATCTATTTGTTAACGTTAACTTTGGCATTTATTTTATTTATTCTGTTAACTCTGCACTTGTCCCTAAAGACTATGATTTATTTCTCTAAATTTTCATGGTATCATTGTTAACCAAGTTAAAACCTGGGGATTGACAAAGCAATTGAAGCTTAATGCTATTGTGCTCTAAAAATTTAACTGCAATAAAATTTCTACATCAGAGCAACACAAATATAATGCTGTTCGCCTACACTTATTTAATTCCTTTTGTAGCTCCCCAAGTGATGCTTTGAGACAATAACTTAAATAAGCCACCGAGATAGAGTCTAATGTGTGTGTGTGTGTATGCATATATACATATATGTTCCTATGCACACATGTGTGTGTGTATACACAGTACGTGTGTACATATGTATCTATCTAGTTATCTCTCTCTCTATGTGGATATAAGTCATAGCATCTTTGTTTTCTTTCAAGAATCTTATCTAAAAGATTTTTAACTCTTTAATTTTTTTAAAATTTTATCGTTTATGAGGGAACATTACTTAAAATTATTTATCTTTCAACTATATAATTCTATAATGCATCATCTGTATATTGCATTGTGTGTTCATTACCCAAAGTCAGATCTCCTTTCATTACCTTATATTTGACTCCCTTTACCCATTTTGACCCCCCGCACTCCGCTTTCCCTCTGGTAACCACCATACTGTTTATGTCTATAAATTTTTGTTTGTATTATTTGCTTGATTTTTGCTTTCAGCTTTATATTCCATATAATACTGAAATCATATGATTCTTGACTTTTTCCATCTGACTTACTTTGCTTAGCATGATAGTTTCAAGATCTATCCATGTTATCTCAAATGGCAGTACTTCATCTTTTCTTATGACTGAATAGTATTCCAGCATATATAATATATTATATCTTCTTTATCTAATCATTTATTGAAGGATTCTTTTGTTGTTCCTATGTCTTGGCAATTATGAATAATGCTGCAATGAATATAAAGGTACATATATCTTTATGAATAAACGTTTTCAATTTGGGTGGGGGTAGATGCCCAGAAGAGCTGGGTCATATGATAACTCTATTCTTAATTTTTTTAGGGAACTCCATACTGTTTTCCATAGAGGCTGTACCAATTTACATTTCTACCAGCAGTGTATCAGGAGTCCTCTTTCTCTACAACCTCTTCAACACTTGTTATTACTTGTCTTACTGGTAATAGATGTTCTAACAAATTTGAGGCGGTATCTCATTGTGGTTTTGATTTTCATTTCCCTAATAGCTAGTGAAGTTGAGCATATTTTCATATATCTATTGGCCATTTGTATGTCTTCTTGGGAGAAGTGTCTATTCAGGTCCTCTGCCCATTTTTTAATTGGATTTTATTTGTTTGTTTTTTTATTTGTATGAGTTCTTAGAAATAAACTTGATAAAAGATGTGAAAGGCCTATACACTGAAAACTACAAGACATTATTAATGAAATTGAAGGAACACAAAGAAATGAAAAGATATTCAATGTTCATGGATTGGAAGAATCAACATAGTTAAAATGGCCATATTACCCAAAGCAATATACAGATTTAATGCAGTCCCCATCAAAATCTCAATGACATTTTTTTAAAGACAGAGAACGGAAAATCATCAGATTGAATGGAACCACAAAAGACCTCAAATAGCCAAAACAATACTGAGAAAAAGAACAAAGCCAAAGGTGTTACATTCCCTCACTTCAAATTATACTACAAAGCGACAATAATCAAAACAGCATGGTATTCCAAGAAAGACATACAGACAATGGACCAGAATGAAGAGCCCAGAAATTAACCTACATATATATGGGTAAATAATTTTCAACAAAGGAGCCAAAAACATACAATGGAGAGGGGGTGGGAAAGCCTCTTTAGTAAATGGTGCTGATGAAAGTGGAAGGCCACATGCAAAAGGATAAAATTAGACTGACATTTGTCACCATACACAAAAATTATCACAAAATGGATCAAAGACATAAATATAAGACCTGAAACAGTAAAATATATAGGAAAAAACATAGGTACTAAACTTATGGACCTTGATCTTAGAGAGGATTTTATGAATATGACTTCAAAAGTAAGAGAAGTAAAAAATAGTAAATAAATGGGACTATTTCAAACTAAAAGTCTTCTGTACAGCAAAAGAAACAATCAACAAAACAAAGAGGCAACCAATTGAATGAAAGAAGATATTTGCAAACAATGCCTCCAATAAAAGATTAATATCCAAAATATATAATTAACTCTTTAAATTTTTAGAAGGCTTCTTCTTATTTTATCTACTATAGTATGTAATATACATGCAGGCTCAGTTCAAAAATAATTTTATTTTTTTTTCTATTGTGAATAAATATAAACAAAATCTAAACACTCAAAAAACAAATATAATATAGATTTTTGCTGTTAAGTCATTTTAACTCAGAATTGGAAAGCTTATAAGCACACGACAGCTACTACAGAAAGGAGCTTATTTAAAAAAAAAGTATTCATTCTCTTTTTAAATGCTCCACATAACCATTCCCAAGGAGCTTTTTTAAAAAAAGAGTATTCGTTCTCTTTTTAAATGCTCCACATAATCATTCCCAACAATATCTTTAAGAGAGGTTTTTAAGTTTGTTTTTTAATTGTGAAAAGACAACTTTTACTAAATTCATGCAAAGTATAAAATAGGATAAGTGAGAAGAAGAAGAAGAAGAAGAAGAAGAGGAGAAGAGATGGAAGGAGGGAGGGAAGGAAGGAAACAGATTGAAGGATAGGTATTGGAAGAAAGAGTAGAGAAAAGGAGAAAAAAGAAGAGGATGAGAGATGAAAACTGAAATAACTATTAACCTGCCATTCACAATTAATTGTATTTTACTCCAAATTTTTTCGTAAATATATTTTTAT
Organism: Pteropus vampyrus; assembly: GCF_000151845.1. Classification (NCBI taxonomy): domain Eukaryota; kingdom Metazoa; phylum Chordata; class Mammalia; order Chiroptera; family Pteropodidae; genus Pteropus; species Pteropus vampyrus. The sequence goes on from NW_011888858.1 coordinate 599,646, forward strand.
TTTTAATTTAATATGATGTTCATAAGTTGTAACCTGCTTTTATTTTCACTTTTGTTTTATTTAGATAACTTTCCTCAAATACAAGAGTATTGGTAATTTATAATATTGCATTGTATATACAAAATTTTACTATAAGATCATTGACAGATTATTTTACTTATATCTCCTCCAGTGAAGTCTCTGTTATGTACAGAGGATGCTTTTCTAGATTGGAATTAAAGAATGTGCAATTGATATGCATTTGGAAATTACGCTGTAGAATAAACATTCCCATTTCCTTTCTCATCAGCACAATAGGAGAGTTTCCATTTTCTAAACAGTTGCAAAGGGAGGGAATTTTAACAACAATAATAATGATTATCTCCTAATGTGATAAAAATTACTATACTTATATAAGTATACATAATAATTATTATTACACTAGAGGAGAATCACCTAATTTTTATTTTCATATGTTATGTGGATCACTTGAATAGCATTACTTATGAAAGCCTGTTAATGTTCTTTCTGTTTTTTTCCTATTAATATGTTTCAATTTTTTTAGTTGGTCTGTGTAATTTAAATATTATGAACATTTAATGTTCCCAGGTCACATATGTCATAAATGTTCTTCTCAGCCTGTTCTTGGGCTATACTAACATTTTATCTGTTTTATTTTCTATTTTAGGTCTTTGATTCCCTGTTTGGAAAAGCATCCTTCAACCCAGATAAACATTCACCCATACTTTCTTTATTTTTTTTAATTAAATTCTTTTATATTTAACTCTAAAATTTTGTAACATATGCTCTACTACAATACTTTCTTTTAATTTTCTTCAAAGAAGTAATTGCCCTGTGCTATTTCCTGACTGGCCCATTTTTTCCTTACTAAGTAGAAACTAACTTTGTTTCTATACCAAATACACATAAATATGCACTCACATATACATATACATTTAATGAGTTTTCTAATTGTTCTCAAAGATCTGTCTTTCTACTTTGGGACCAATGTCATAGTCAGACTTTATAATTTGTTTGTTAACACAGTGGTAATGAAAGTTGTTTTCAACTTTGAATTATTATTGTGCTTAATTATATAGATTTAATACTTTTAAACTGTCTTATAGTCATTACTGGACTAAAAAATTCTAAGTAATCATATATCATCATTTCAATGCAGGAGTAGATTTTATTTACTAATATTTACTAAGATTTTTATTTAAGATTTTTTTCATCAGTTAGAACTAATTGTTTAGGAGTGTGTATTGAGATATAAACTTCATAATATTCTTGTATTAGAAATATTTTCACTTCATTCCTATCATGTGGTTGCTTCTCATTGCCACAGTATTATTATTTAAGCTTACATTTGTAAGGCCACACAGAAGCCTTTCTACTATGAAAAGATATCTATTTTGGTTCAATTCCCTGCACAGGCCTTAAAGCATCTATACTTTGTTTCTTTAGATCATATATATTCCTATATTCAGCTATGATTCCTCAAAACACACTTCACTGGAGTGGCTGGGTCTTAAAAGATTACATCCACACTTTGGCAATGTAGAGGAAATATTTTTGTGTTCCAACTGAGTTGAGCTTTCTAAATAACTTTTGCTAAAACCTAGGACCTAGGCTAAGAGCAAGTATTAGTAGGTTGACTTTACTTACATAGCAAGAGAACCTCAGAGAGATTTACCTAACTCCTGAGACGTGAGTTTATATTTCAAAGAAAAAATGATACCCAGAATCTTAAAGATATCTCTAGATAGTAAAATCATGAAACAATGAGGTGTATCTGGCTCTTCTAAAAATTCATTTACATTCTATATGGCTAGAGTGAGAATCCAGGATCTTTTTCATCCTAAGTCCAAGGACAGAGGGTTTTCTACCTCCTTTTGGCAGAGAAGGAGGAGGCAGTTGCCTCCTCCTATATGTAAGCAGAGAAAATTCATTTTTCTTTATCCCTTATTGTGGAGTACTTGGCCATACATGTACTAGATTTTTTTCCTTTGGCTTTTATTGTGTCATTTCAGGTGGAAAAACTGGTGCAAAGGCAGCCAGTGAAGTTATTATCATTTAAAGAATAGGAATAATCAATCTGTCTCTGATCCAGAATACCCACGTATGTATTCTGAGTAAAATTAATAAAAATGAATATTAAAAACTCAGTATTTTTAATTGTGTATGAAAAAGCAACTGGAACATAAACCATGAGCACTTTTCTTGATTCTTCCTTTACTCAAGAATTCTTGCTCCCTTATTCTCTCAACAGTCGTTGTTGACAGAATAAACATCATGAACTGTGCTGAGTACAAGTGGTACAGTGATTTGAGATGTGGTTTCTATAAATAATTTAACACGTATTAATGTGCCGACGAATAAATGCCAACAAGTTCTCTAGTAGCTTGTAGGAAGTATTTAGGAGGAAGGAAGAACACATGCAGAGCTGGTGATTAAGTTAGACCTAATCTTAGTGGGAATGGAAAAGCCTATGCAGAGGATGTTCATACACTTAACATTTATTAATAAATTGCTCAGGGTCATACACTGTTTTAGACCCTAGGTATGCAAAGATAAATTCTAATGACTGTTAAGACATTCATTGTTCGGTGGGACAGTCAAAAAGTAACTTTTGACCAAGTGCTATGATAAGAGTATAAATAAAGCTGCCTAAGAAGGGTGGACTGATAAAAAAAGAAGTGTATAAGAAATAGAATCACCAATGCTCAGGGTCAGCTAGAATGAAGGGCATAGAGAACAGAGGAGTTTAAGGCTCATCTTCTCTGGTTTAGATAATTAGATGAATGGTGATGCCATTTAAAATAAAATTTAGAAATAATTGGATCTAGATTTAGAACTCAGAAGAAAGGCCAGGGCTGGTGTTGTGGACTTTTCCAGCATCACCATATGGATCAGGGTTTCCCCAAAGTATCACATTTTCTCCTACCCTCTTTCTCTTACACCCCTGGAAAATATCAAAGACATCGATTTTTTCTACTAATTAGAAACATAAACTGAGAATCCTTCTTTGTCTTAGCCTTCAAGATAGCAGTATAAAATTATTAAATTTGAAAGATGAGATGAAACTAATTCCTATTTCCTTTTGAAGCTAAAGTATAATTTTAAATATTATAGAGAGAGTATAAATAGTGGAAACAGAGAGGCTAATACAAAATTTAAAGTATCGCAAAATTAAAAAGTTGTGGGGTAAAAGAGAAGTGTGTAGTCTAAAAATAAGTGAGAGCAGGTTAAAGTATAAGTGAAAGCAGGTTAAAATATATTACTATGTGATTCTTTATGTACTGTAGTCAAAATCATATCATGCAATCTTGGTATTATGAGAAAAATAATTGAAGACAGATGTCAGTCTTATTTTGTGGCTATAATCTTTTAATAAGATTGCATTCTACATAAAAACAAGACAGATGATGCCTTGCATACTGAGAAATATAAAAAGCTAGTTTTGACAGCAAAGGAGAATGCTTTTACCGAACAATGTATAAATAATACTGTACTAGTAAAGTTCTCCAGAGAAACAGAACCAGTAATATCTACATCTGTATCTACCTATATCTATGTCTATATCTATATTTACATATCTATGCTTATAAAATAAAAAATTTATTTCAAGGAATTAGCTTATGTGATTGTGGGAATGGGCAAGTTAGAAATTTGTAGGACAAGTGGGCAGGTTGAAAACTTTCAGGCAGGTGCTGAAGCTGCAAACTTGAGGCAGAATTTCTCTTTCCTCAAGGAAACCTGTTTCTTTTGTTTGTTTGTTTTTGTTTTTGTTTTGTTTTGTTCTGTTTTGCTCTTAAGTTTTTCCAACTGATTGGATGAGGCCCACCTACATTATTATCAAGGTAATTTCTTTAATGTAAAGTCATCTGATTATAGATGTTAGCCACATCTATAAAATACCTGCACAGCAGTTTCTAAATTATTGTTTGCTTGAGTAACAGGTTATCAGAGCCTGGCTAAGTTGACACTAACCATCATAAATACTTTTTGCTCAATATAGAGAAATTGTCAGTTGTTTCAATGGTCTCAATGTATACCATTTTGTTATCTTGTAGACATGATATGGTATTGATACAGGTCACTGCTATTTAAGAATGTTTTTGACAGATTGCTGATGACAGTCTTTTTTTTTTTTTCCCCCACACTCTGGGTTAAAACAGGGGCCCAGAAGATTCGAGAGTATCACCTACTTAACTGGGTTCCTAGGTTCAATTAAAATCTGATGGGAACTGTTATTATATGGTACAGATGCGTGGCCCAGGGCAGTCCAAAGATAGCTCCCAGAGGAAATGAGAATCAATATCCTCTTTCTCTGTTGAATCCTAGCTTCAGGGCAGTTGGAAAATGTCAGAGGTAAGTAGTTTCCTTTCCCAAAGCCCTTCAAGCAGTTTCTGTAAAGAGGAAATAGAAGAGCTGAAATGATGCCATGGCTGAACTCAACAAGAAAGAAGGTTTAAAAACGCGTTTTTTTCCTAATGTTCACAGACTTAATAGATGATTTTATAATTTGTTGATGATTTCATTAAATATAAATGCTGATTTACTTCTCAGGTTGAAAAACACTGCTGAAATTGAGCATGTGAGTACGAAGTGTTTCTATAAAGCTATAGCATTTTTCTGTGTTAAAGATTTTTAAATGTTTGATCAGAAAGAGAAATATGAGGAAGAAGGAAGGGTAGGAGAAAGGAAGAGAAATAGAATGGGAGAAGTAAATGCATAAGGAAAAGCAATATATTTCTATTTAGTTGATTTTGTTTAATACTATTTATAACTTTCAAAATTATAATAGAATAACATGTGCTATAGCACATGGTTAAATTATTAAGAAGAGGGAAAACTTTATTTCAATATCTTAATTGAGATATTTTAGTTGATTTTTAATGCAATTCTCTTCTCAGTATTTAAAAAAATATAAAGTAGTGTTTATTAACCAAATACAGTAAAAAGAATAGATCTGAATAGGGAATGAGGGTGAAAAACTCTCAGTAAAAAACTGAGGCAATAATCATAATTTTATAATTATAATAAACATTTTAATATCAATTTAGAATTATTGTAATATCTAGGTACATTTGGCTCATTTTATAGCAAGACAAAAGTGATATATAATAGTCTTCAGTTTTCTAATTATGCCCTTTAAAGATATATTTCTCTGTAAGGAACTTTGCATTTTATACAAACAACATAAAATCTCAAACAAACAAAACCTGCCATTGAAATTGGGCCCACTAGAAATGCTGTGTTTGATTGAGGAAATAGTATGAAGTACCCATTAATTATGTTTTACATCATTTATGTGTTATTTTTATACCATTTGAGCCTGTATAACAAACCATTCAAAATATGAATCCAGAGGATGTAATAAATACTTGTTGAGGATTTTGATAACAACTGAATGAGTTGTGTTTTATAAGACTGATACGAAAGACAGTAAAAAAAAGTTTTTTTTAAATTTTTGTTTGCTTTTAAAAATTCTTTATTTTTGATAGATTTTAATATCACTTCATCGAAGGCCATATAAAATTAGCAATTTGTTAACCCTGAAGAAAGAATATTTATATTTTCATGCTAGAAATAGATTCTTAAGGAAGTCTTATAATTCAAATTTATATTATTTAAAATTTATTTTTCTCCATGGAAATGAGGCATTCTTAGGGCACACAAATCTATACACTTTATGTGCTAAAAATAGTGTAGATCTTGCAGTCATAGCACCAGGATTTCCCATCATCCTTTCCTGCTTACGTTACTGTGGATGCGATCTAAAATCCATCGTGTCCCCATAGCACTAAAGGGTACCTCTGTTCTTTTTGTTGATGCACTAAAGAATTATAGATCAGCAAGATTTAGAGAGTAAGACTTATTAAAGTATGTTTTAAGGAAGAAGCAGGTCATGCCCAAAAAGGCTATAACTGTGTGGAAACAAAAAGTATGATTAAAGCATGCTTCAAAGGAAGGGCAGTTTACAGCAAAAAGGGCTGTAACAGCATGGAAGTGAGGATGTCTGTATTATATTTTGGCCATGATAGGAGGTTACAAGGGTGGTCCTAGATGATAGGTACATGAGGTCTTTTTGATTGACAATTGGCTGTTATATAATTGTCTGCCTACTGTGCACGTGGTTAACCAGAATTCAGTCTGTTTGATTCATGAACTTCTGGGCATAGGCATGATATTATAATGAGGCTGAGATAAAAAGAACATCAATGTAGGACGGATCGCACATGCACTTGCAGCCGGATTCAACCAGCCATTGGTTTATGGCCTTTCATTCCTTTGTTTCTCAGAATGCAGGGGTGATTTATAACTACAAAATGGATGGGGTCTTTATTCCTTCGTTATCCTGTCACTCATGTTTACCTAACTACCTGACACTTATATATTAGTTTTAAAATTAAAAACATTTTTGCTTTAGGGTCCTTTAGAAAATTTGATGAATTACCTCTGCATTTTGTAGAATGTGCGATTATAAATTAACAGCAGAGCGTTAATTTGCTTGGTCTTTTACTTGTTTGTCGTGTTTTGTCATATCTAATTTCTGATTCACTATTAATGATTTTAGGCATGATTTTTATCAGTGACATTGGTGATATCAAATAATAAATACTTGGGTAACATTGTTACTGGATATGAAAGCATTTTAAATTGTAAAAGTAGGCAAGAGTAAAATAACAGCACTGTAGGTACCCACAGAAAACCACTCACAGAAAAATCCTGCACATGTAAGCAACACTATTGTAGTTGTAGATACACAAGACTGAGGCTATTGTAGGTAATTTTTTCCGGCTTAAATGGTTCTGCCACTTGGCTGGAGGTGAAAGAAAACACTTTATACTGTCAACGTGGAAGTTATGCAGTCCTCGGTCAATTTTTGTAATTTGTATATTTCATATTATTTCTGTGTTTGTGCATACAAAATGATATTTATTAATACTTGTTAAAGAACAAATTCAACAGAGTAATTTTGAAGATCTAATTGGCTTTATTAAGTGATTCATGAATCCCTCAGTATCCCGTCTAGCAACTAAAGGGCACTTGGAGGGGTTGTATAAATGGACGGTTTTTATAGAAAGAAGCTTGAAGCAAGTAAGATATGAGCAAGAGAAAAGAAAAGATTATTTTTAGAACAGGACATATTTTGAGGGGAAGGAAATGGAAAGGATTTTTACCATGCAGATGGCCTCTTCTTTCTCTGTGAGACAGAGAGAAGGCTTATGTGACAGGTTACCTCATTGGTGTTGAACAGAAAATTCCAGACTGGCTGAAACAAGAGTTACATCAGGTATCAAATCTAGGTTTGGTATCATGGACTTTAGTACAAGTGACTCCGTGTGAAACCTGTGGTTTTCTCTTCAACATTCTTTATCACACACTATGTAAATCGTCCTAATTTTAGATCTAGTTCTTAGAGATCAAATCGTATATCTAGTTTTTCACGAAGTTAAAATTGCTGTGCATTACCAAGGTGATATCATGATGTATGTGTGACACATGCTGACTCCTCACACATTGCTTTTAACCAATATGGTTTCAGCAATACACACACACACACAGACACACACACACATATATATGAAGATAAAAGTAATTAGAAAAGATGTTGACTTTGGTTTTTTTTGTGTGGGCAAGAACTGTGTTTATCTCATAGGAATATACTACCAGTACTGTGCTTTGCTCACAAGAAAAGCCTTAGTTATGTTAACTCTCAGAAGTAAATTCATGGACAGGAATTGAGTACTTGTCATTTATTTGGAAATGTTCTCAGATTCATGGGAATGTGATGCAGAAATGGGAAAGCATACAATAAAAGATATGTTGTTCAATAAACTTCCATAGCTCAACTTCACAAGGAAACTCTGGGAAATAGTGTGAAACACATGTCTCAGAAGTAGCATGGTCAAGGGTGAGAGAGCTAAGATATTTATTCTATCACTCTCATCCTTCTGTTATTGACTATGAGGCGGGCTTCAACTAGGGCACATTATTTCTCAGGCATTCCTAATCTACTGGGCTCATGTGCAAAGTGGGATTCAACAGACTGAGGGTGGCTCTTGTACAAGGTGAAGAGTCATGACCATGTGTGGAAATGTGATTCAAGGATATGGATCAAATGAATCTGATACAATGGTTAATCAGAAAGCAATAAATAAGTGAATCAAGTGAAATAATCATGCATTATTAAATGGCCAGTGCTAGAAAATACAAAATTTTTAAATTATTTTTTAAAGTTTTTTTTAAGCATTAAAGAAAAATATTGTTATACAACGATACCCGCTCATTCCAATTTATTAATTGCAATTTTTAAAAAAGGTTTTTTCTCTTCCAATTTGCATTTATAAATTTCCTCAAGCAATAATTATATATTAATAATTCAGTTTAATAAATTGTAAATTTTTAATGTTTCGATCTTACTAAAAAAAAAAACCTCTCTTCTTTTCCAAGGCTTTCTGTCTTTGAAACTAAACTGTGAGCTTGTGCTTATGTAACATAAGAGTTAAATACATTGGCTTTGTAATCAAAGACACCTCAGTTCCTGACTCTGTTACGAGGATGTTATGTGGCTTGGGACACTTTCCTTAGTTTCTCTGACCCTCTGTTTCTTCATCAGAAAAATGAAGACAACATTACTTGCCACTCAGGATCGTTTTGATGATTAAGTAAAATGATACATGTAAAGTGTGCAGTATCAAAAAGATGGTAAGCACTTGTTAAATGGCACCCTAGCTAAGTTCAGATAAATTGAATAACGTGGGTAAGTAAATATGAAAAATGATCTATGATCTCTAAATTTTTAGAATTTAGAATTAGAATTTAGCATTTAGAATGATGGGATTTGTGCAAGTGAGTAAAGTTTCACCTACTATTAATCACATAATTCCTAAAAGCCCTCATTCTTTTATAAGACAGTTACTAGATCTCTCTCAATAAGCATATGGAGAACCACAGAAGCTCACATTTGATCGTTCAAGGTTCTACAGATCACATCTTTTAAAAAGTCATTGCTGAGGTCTGAATCTTTTAAGAAAACATTAAATACAAGACTCTCTAAAACAGAGTTCCTTCTTGATACTGGGTAAGGGCGTCTGTACATATACTTTCCACATTTCCTATTTCAAGCAGGTTCAGCAAGTTGTAGCTACACAGCCTATGCACTCAGAGATAAATAGGATCACCTATTGAGGCTTTGTTTTACCTTATTTGTTAATCTCTCAAGAGTGTGTGAACCTGAAATTAGTTCATAACCTCTCCTGGATCTTCTTTAGAGAATTATTTAAACTCTTGAAGCCTGGTTTCTCATCTATACATAAAAAAATTATTGTCTTAAATTTACCTGAAAGTTATTTTAATGACTAAATTAATTCATGTAAGTAAATCACTTAGAATTGCCTGATTTATAGTAAGTTTCTAAAAAATATTCCATTTTAAGCAATTATTATTATCATTTCCTATTAAATTAAGAAATCATCAATGGCATACAACTCAGGAATCATTGATTAAATATACTACATGTACCATTCATATAACCTAACCTCTTAGATCAAATATTGATTATAATAATTCTACAAAAAGGTAATATGAGATTATCTATGCATTAGTTGTTAAAATTAGAATTTTTTCATATAACACATTGACTTCCTCTTGTTAATAAGGCTGGCTCAAGTTTTGCTTTAGTTAGCATCTGTTGTAATCCTTCCAAGTTTTATCAACTCCAAGGTTTACTTTATAGAAATCATCTTTATTGTACCACTCGAAATAGATCACCTATCTTCATTGGCTTCTGCTAAAGCCGAACTATGGAAATCCCCAGCAGCTTATTCCCTCTAACTCATGAAGAGATCTCTCTCTGAAATATATGTTTCCTAGTCAAATTAAATTATGTAAATATTGAGCAGCCACCATACATGAAGCATTGCATTGCAGATTGAGCCACTAAAACTAAAAGACCACTTTTCTCTAGCTGGTACATTGGAGGCAATGAATTCTGAGAGCCACATCTACAAATCTTTTTTGTAGCATCTAATACTAAATAGTGCAGCACTTCACATGGAATAGGAAGCAGGTATCTTTTTTCTTGGAAAGCAAAATGTCATTATTTCAATGCAATTCACCAAGGCACAAGAATCTATATAGCTTAGTTATTTTACAAAGTTCAACAGAATGTTAATAGCCACAAAGTATTGGGTTCTGGGATTTAGATTTTATTATGATGGGACTGAATGGCATGCAGATAACCCCAAGAATCCTGTTCAATTTTGCAATACTTGTCATACCTTACAGGTGGTTTCCAGAAGCTCCTGTAATAGAAAATTAAGGAAGATTATAGTGGATAGCAGAGCAGTAAGCATATTGAAATTCTTTTATTCTCAAGGTTTTAGGTTTTAAAAATATTTAAGACTTCTTTACAAAAACCTTTTGAAATTATTGCAATAGATCTGAAACAAATTAAAATCAAATTTTAATTTGATTTAATTTGAGCTCTGTTGTATTTGATAAAAAATCAAGGTGCTAGATAAGTACTATAGAATAAGTACTATAGAAAAGAGGGCCTGAATAGACATTTATCCCAAAAGGACATACAGATGGCCAACAGACATATGAAAAAATGCCCAATCTCTCTAATAATCAGGGAAATTTAAATTAAAACTATAATGAAATATTACCTCACTCCTGTCAGAATGGCTATCATCAATAAATCAACCAGTGACAAATGCTGGTGAGGATTTGGAGGAAATGAAACCCTTATACACTGTTGGTGGGATTGTAAATTAATGCAGCAACAATGGAAAACAATATGAAGTTTCCTCAAAAAATTAAAAATAGAGCTAGCATAAAATGCAGCATTTGCACATCTGGATATTGGTCCAAAGAAAACAAAAACACTAATTTGAAAATATATATGCATCCCTATGTTCATTGCAGCCAAGATATGGAAATAGCCAAGATATGGAAACAACCTAGAGGTCAATTCACAAATGAATGGATAAAAAAGATGTAGTACACACACACACACACACACACACATACACACACTACACACAATAGGATATTATTCAGCCATAAAAAAAAAGAATGAAATCTTGCAATTTGCAACAACATAGATAGGCCTAAAGGGTGTTACACCAAGTGAAATAAGTCAGAGAAATACAAATATCTCACTCATATATGAAATCTAAAAAAAAAGTGAATAAACAAAAACAAAAAGAAATAAACCCATAAATATAAAGAACAAGCTGCTAATTGACTAAAGGGAAGGAGTGGGAGGATGAGAATAAAAACAAATTACAACACACGCACACACACACACACACACGCATATTAACCATGTGAGAGACAGATAATGCAATAAAAGTTCATAGGAAGAATAAAGATCCATAGACTAAAATGTGATGGCAGCTAGATCTAAGAAGAATGTTGAGTAGCCAGCAGAAGTTGTACATAATGTGGCAAGATGTGGCTACAGAATGAGGAATACAGACTCACTGATCCCTTCAGTCTCTCCCCGCCCCTCAACCCACAAAAATATAAAAAGTGTATGGACCAGATTTCACTAATATGTAATGCCTGCCTAACTGGATTACTTTTTTTTTTTTTAATAGACTTTATCTTTTAGAGCAGTGTAAGGTTCACAGCAAAATGGAGGGAAAGGTACAGAGATTTTCCATTTAGCCTCACCCCCACACACATACAGGCTCCCCTATTATCAACATCATGAACATCCTCCACCAGAGTGGAGCATTTGTTAAAAGTGGAAAACCTACATTTACACAATACCACTCAAAGTCCAGCATTTACATTAGAGTTCATTCTTGCTGTTGCATAACCATGTGTTTGTACAAATTAATAAAGATTTAAAAAAGAAAAGAATATTAGATTATGCTTTGAAAACATTACAAGATTCCCAGTTTAGCTAATACTAAATTAAACTTTAGAAGCCAAATTATTTAAGACCTAAGGTAAAAGCTGAGAACATCTAAATAAAACTAAGAAAAATCCCTATAGAAATTGTAAAGCATCAATTTAAAATATACCACCATTCTTTTGTGAGTCATCACTTTGATCAATATATCTTACTGGGCATAGAGATGTGCAGAACTTGTATAAGATTAAGAAATTAAAAGTTTGTACTATTGGAAGAAAATTATCTCCACTTCTGCCAAGAAGAGAAGCTTAGGAATTCCAAGACACATCTAATTTTATATTCATTGTGGTGACCGCTTTTCTCAGCAGCTCTAAAAGAGCACTGTCTAACAGAAATACAATTTGAAGCACAAATGAAAGGTACAAATGTAACTTTAATTTTTTTAGTGGTCACTTTAAAAAATGTAAAATGAACAGATGGAATTAAGTTTAGTAATTAGATAAATATATCCAACAAAATCAATATAAAATAAAATATTTTATATAATTTATCATACTTGCTGTTCAAAATCTGGGAAGTTATTTACACTTATAGCACAACTCAATTTTAACTAACAACATATTTATTCTTATGCCTACTAGCTATATAAAACTAGTGGCTATTGTATAGGACAGCCAAACTCTACACCCATAATTTTAGCTGTTGCTTGTTATGGCCACTTGCATGATGCATGGACATAACAAACCAAACAAGTCTTAGTGCCAGGTGGATACTAGATCATTCAAGGGGATGAGTTTGTAAATTACATAAATATCTAACCACTATGCTGTACACATGAAACTAATATAAAATAAAACTGAATGTCAACTGTAGTTGAAAAATCAAAATGAGGGGGGAGGGGAGAAAGAGTAACCAAAACAAACAAACAAACATACCAAACAAGTCTGACGCTTATATGTACATACATTCATAAATGTTCATATGCATAGTCCTTTTCCTCCGTTGCTGTTCAACCTTGTGATAAATGGTTGTGCATCTCCAGAATCATTCTCTACTTCCTTTTGTTCTTGGTTTGACTGTAACAATATTTGAGGCCAAATGGCAAAAGGAAGTAGAGGAGGGTCAGAGTGTTTACTTCCCACCCCTGCCAGCTCTTTGAAAGTTTGCAGTTTTGACAGTGGTCGAAATTTTCTAAGACAACAGTTCCTTATTGATACCTGTCTCAGTTAGAGCTCCTGGCAGGTTTAGTAGCATCACTATCTTTCCTTACCTCTTATGAAGTCCATAATGAATTTCTGTGGTACTAGTTTCTGGGTGTTTTACCATCCCTTGTTGGATTCCTTTACTTTGCCTATGTCCCTATAAATAGCTCCATTATTACCTTCTCTTCATCCAATCTTTTGAATGTTCTATTTCTTACTGTGACCCTAATTAACATAATAGTTATAATAATTTAGCTAATATTACTCATTCTATAACGTGAACACCATTTTTGACTTATCTCTGCCAAATTAGCTTCTATTTGGCCATTAATTATTTTCTCCTATTACTTTCCATATTTTCATCTTGGACTCAGTCACTTTCTAGCATAATTTGTTAACATTTTCTTTTGCCTCCTTGCCTTAACTGAAAACTGAATTTCCCCTCAAAATATTTCTAACATCTACTATTTTTCTCTCACACTCATATCATAGGACCAGAAGGCAAAGTACACATTCTTATTTTCCAATTACCATTTTATTCATTATTTTTTCTTTTATTCTTTCAGCTTTCATTCAACGAATATTTATTGAGCACTGACTATATGTCAAGCAAATTTTAAGAATGAGGAAAAAAATCAATGACCAATTATGTAAAATTCTCTGCTCTCATGGATCTTACATGCTCTTTGGTGAGGTAGATAGTTAGCAAGATAAATAATAATATATATTATGTTAAATAGTGATATTGTCACTTACACATCATTTTTCTTTAGCAGTCAAGCACGAATTTCTTCTTTTGAGGCTATGTC
>NW_011888858.1:613566-615687 GCF_000151845.1 Pteropus vampyrus
TATTTTATATAATTTATCATACTTGCTGTTCAAAATCTGGGAAGTTATTTACACTTATAGCACAACTCAATTTTAACTAACAACATATTTATTCTTATGCCTACTAGCTATATAAAACTAGTGGCTATTGTATAGGACAGCCAAACTCTACACCCATAATTTTAGCTGTTGCTTGTTATGGCCACTTGCATGATGCATGGACATAACAAACCAAACAAGTCTTAGTGCCAGGTGGATACTAGATCATTCAAGGGGATGAGTTTGTAAATTACATAAATATCTAACCACTATGCTGTACACATGAAACTAATATAAAATAAAACTGAATGTCAACTGTAGTTGAAAAATCAAAATGAGGGGGGAGGGGAGAAAGAGTAACCAAAACAAACAAACAAACATACCAAACAAGTCTGACGCTTATATGTACATACATTCATAAATGTTCATATGCATAGTCCTTTTCCTCCGTTGCTGTTCAACCTTGTGATAAATGGTTGTGCATCTCCAGAATCATTCTCTACTTCCTTTTGTTCTTGGTTTGACTGTAACAATATTTGAGGCCAAATGGCAAAAGGAAGTAGAGGAGGGTCAGAGTGTTTACTTCCCACCCCTGCCAGCTCTTTGAAAGTTTGCAGTTTTGACAGTGGTCGAAATTTTCTAAGACAACAGTTCCTTATTGATACCTGTCTCAGTTAGAGCTCCTGGCAGGTTTAGTAGCATCACTATCTTTCCTTACCTCTTATGAAGTCCATAATGAATTTCTGTGGTACTAGTTTCTGGGTGTTTTACCATCCCTTGTTGGATTCCTTTACTTTGCCTATGTCCCTATAAATAGCTCCATTATTACCTTCTCTTCATCCAATCTTTTGAATGTTCTATTTCTTACTGTGACCCTAATTAACATAATAGTTATAATAATTTAGCTAATATTACTCATTCTATAACGTGAACACCATTTTTGACTTATCTCTGCCAAATTAGCTTCTATTTGGCCATTAATTATTTTCTCCTATTACTTTCCATATTTTCATCTTGGACTCAGTCACTTTCTAGCATAATTTGTTAACATTTTCTTTTGCCTCCTTGCCTTAACTGAAAACTGAATTTCCCCTCAAAATATTTCTAACATCTACTATTTTTCTCTCACACTCATATCATAGGACCAGAAGGCAAAGTACACATTCTTATTTTCCAATTACCATTTTATTCATTATTTTTTCTTTTATTCTTTCAGCTTTCATTCAACGAATATTTATTGAGCACTGACTATATGTCAAGCAAATTTTAAGAATGAGGAAAAAAATCAATGACCAATTATGTAAAATTCTCTGCTCTCATGGATCTTACATGCTCTTTGGTGAGGTAGATAGTTAGCAAGATAAATAAATAATATATATTATGTTAAATAGTGATATTGTCACTCACACATCATTTTTCTTTAGCAGTCAAGCACGAATTTCTTCTTTTGAGGCTATGTCTCCTGATTAATCATTTAAGCATTTCTGAGTGACAAGTTTACTCTATCATTTTCCATGAAAATTTGACTCTTGTTTCATGGCCCTTATTTTTCGAATCCAACTATTATTCTCAATATAATCTATATTAATGTGTGAAAACTGAAACACACTACGCCTCAGAATTCTTTGACATTTTTTAAAGCCCCACTCTTTAGTACAATCACTCTGTGACAACCAAACTTCATGGGTACATTTAGTACATCATAACAGAAAAAATTCATGTCTAATAGATTAATATAACATAATACCCTCTTACCTAAACTGTTATCATTCTAGCACATGAACAGCCTTATTCTCACTATAGCTACTGTGTTTTATAATCAAAACTTTAGACACTCTATATTTCTACAAAATAAATACTGCTTTTTCTTCTCTTTTACCCAGCATGGGCTGCATGGTTCTCTTAATAACCTTTCTAGCCCATATTTTAACTTTGTCAACAACCAGAGCCACACACTGCAAATTCCTAAACCATAATGAATCTAGGTTAGGTGTTTTCTTTGCCTCTACAACCAGATTTTCCCTCTCTCTCTCTCCTCTCTCTTTCTCTTATGCGTACGCATGCGCGTGCGCACACACACACACACACACACACACACACACA
>NW_011888858.1:616352-644063 GCF_000151845.1 Pteropus vampyrus
ATCATAACAGAAAAAATTCATGTCTAATAGATTAATATGACATAATACCCTCTTACCTAAACTGTTATCATTCTAGCACATGAACAGCCTTATTCTCACTATAGCTACTGTGTTTTATAATCAAAACTTTAGACCCTCTATATTTCTACAAAATAAATACTGCTTTTTCTTCTCTTTTACCCAGCATGGGCTGCATGGTTCTCTTAATAATCTTTCTAGCCCATATTTTAACTTTGTCAACAACCAGAGCCACACACTGCAAATTCCTAAACCATAATGAATCCAGGTTAGGTGTTTTCTTTGCCTCTACAACCAGATTTTCCCTCTCTCTCTCTCCTCTCTCTTTCTCTTATGCGTACGCATGCGCGTGCGCGCGCATACACACACACACACACATACACACACACACACACACACAAATGTACACATATACAAATATACAAGAGCAACCACAATTCTGCATATTTGTAAATCACTAATTTTTAATGTTGCCTATTTATTTTCCTAGGTCTTTTTTAGTTGATATATGTAACATTTTTAGCAGTTTAGCTTTTTGTTCAAGTCTCATAAATCTCATAATCCTCTTTGCTCACTCTTGATGATGACTCTCTACTCAAAAGGAGCTAAAGCTAATGTGTATATATTACCTTATTTCTGCCATGCAGACCTACATGCCTAATGTTGATACTTACTTTCTGGTCTTCTTTCTTGAAAAATAGACAGTTTTCTTAGCTATGTCATCATTGTTCACCCTAGATTCCATTATTCCATTCCTTATCTTCATCAAATCTTTCTTTTTCTTCAAGTTCTCATTCTCTCTCCTTAAATTTCTAATGAACCTTAGGTTCAGCATATAACAGGGTGCAAGTTTGTTTCATTAAATATATACAGCAGATATATAAATAAAGATATAAATAAAAGAAGAAAAGGAAATATATAACTTCTTAGTTCTCCTCTTTCTTCCATTTCATATTTCTGGAATTCACCAGTAACTCAAAAAAAAAAAGAGGGGTAAGAAGTTTGAGGAGCCAATCCAAGAAAGCAATAAAAACTCTTCTCTTTCTATGGTTGTCCAGATAAAATTCTGGAGACTTATGAGTCAGGAATAAATTTCAGTTCTATCACTTACTCATTGCATAACACTGAGAAGAAGTTGCCTAATTTCTCTAAACTTCTTCTGGTTTTCTTATTTTAAAATGGGGAGAAAATAACTAAATAATTGTGTTAATTATGTGCTATATTAATATGTATAAAACAATATCTATTACAGTTGATCAATCAATAAATGTCATCTAACATTTTTATCTTTATTGCCACCCAGAGAAAGTATTATTGAATACTATCGTAGCATTCATGATATTTCAGAAAACAGTCTAAAGGATACTCTCTTTCTAAATTTTATAAATTAACAGATTGCATTAAAGAACTACTTATCTTGTAGTCCATATACCTATCCCATTTGGGCACTAACAATTCAATCTCAATTGCAAGATTTTTACTAAAAAACAGACTAGATATATATTCTAAAATTAATGATGTATCCTATGTCCAAAATTGCCTAATGGCACACTAGCAATTATGTGCTTAGATTTGATAATTAGTGGTATTCAATTCCTGTGATTAAAGATGACATAAAGACAACTTTGTTTTTCCTGGTAAAATTTATCAATCTGAGGGCATATTCTAAACCATCTAGAACAACAAATGTACTATTTCCAGTGACTGCTAGATAAAACGATGAGTTATAACAATTACCTAAAGGTACTAGTTTATTTACAACATATCATTGTAGTTGGCATGACTTTGGAAGGATATGATCACTGTTTCTGCAGGGTGTTTAATCAACTGGTGCTTAAAATTGTCTCTTGGCAAACTTCAGTTCTGTCATTCCTCTCTGATAAGTTTCACATATAATGTCACAAGAGGAAGTGAGAACCCCTAAAAACACCTCTGCCATGATTAATTGACTGTATCATAACAAGTGTATATATTTAAATATATTTTGAGGATTCAATGGAAATTGTGGAGATTTGAGATTTATACAAGGATTTCAAAGATCCTTCATGTGATGATTTAGGTTAATTGAATGAATTGAGGAATACATGAAGCAGATAGAAATATGGAAAAGTACGTTGATGACAAAGTAAGATGTGAGGAAATATAAACAAATGGATAAATCTTAAGAAGAAACATTTCTCCTGGTAAAGAATACTGTGGCAAAGAGTGGAACCTCTCTAAAGGTATGAATGACGACATAGAGATCTGAAGAAGAGTTAACTTTTGGAGACAAAGAAAAGTATCAGAATCCTCCTCAACACACTTCAATGAGCCAATAGGAAGCATCAGCACTTTATTAAATATGTTGCATTCATACACACTATAAAATGATGATGTGAGGTATGAAGAGTTGGAGCTGTGACTTTTCTCATATCACTCTGTCACAAGGACAAACAGGATGGTAGTGTCATTGCATCAAGAGCAACATTTTCCTCAGAGATTTCCATGTTGTAGAACAGTGAAGACATTTGGGGCCACCAGAAGATCTAGTATTGTTAGAAAGCATATGTCATGGCAAGAAACATCTGATAAGGTGAGTCATTAAAAAAAGAGGCTAGAAGTTGGTTATACATTTATTTTATCAGCATACCTTTGATTATTTAGGCATTGTGGTGTCATGCCTTAAAAATAACGCTAGGCAGAGGATACAGAGAAGAAAAACTTAATCCCTGCATATAGTAGAATAATGCCATCCTTGCCCACTCCACAGAGATGTTCACAGCCTAATACCCACAACCTATGAATAAGGTACTTTACATGGCAAAAGAGACTTTGTCAATGTGATTAAAATAAGGACATCGAGATAGAGAGATTATTTTAGATTATTCATGTGGGCCCAATGTAATCACAAGAGATCTTACAAGGGAAAGAGGGAGGCAGGAGAGATACAGTCAGAGAGACAAGAAACAGAAGGTGGAGTGATGTGCTTTGAAGATGAAGGAAAGAATTATAAGCCGAGAAACCCAGGAGACCTCGAGAAGATGAAAAAGTCAAGAAAACAGATTCTCTCCTAGATACTAGAGAAGGGATTTGGTTCTGCCAAAATCTTGATATTAGCCCATAAGATTAATTTCAGACTTTGGATCCATAACTGTAAGATAATAAATTTGTGTTGTTTTAAGCTACTAAATTTGTGGTAAATTGTTATACAATATGAAACTAATAAAATTGCTCAAAAAATAGTATATATTATCTAGACAAATTATTTAATAATTATATCACACTATCAAGAGAATTATAGAGTTTTGCAGACACCGTCGGCAGTCCGGAATAAGAACATCAAAATTTTATTATTTAAGAAAAGCTTTCTGAATAAGTGATTATTGTTAATTTTTAATTATAAGAATTAACCAGTATCCTTAGCCAATACTATGTCTTGTTCTTTAATCATGACATTCCCAATGTCATCTTTTAAAAATACAAATCTAATCACATTATTCCTACACTTAAAATCCTTTAGTAGATTCCCATTGCCTATAGTCCTGATATCTTAATAATTTTTTTCCCTCAATTTATTTTTTTGAATCTCTTGCTTTAATATAAACAGCATGAAGGAAACCAGACAACACCTTCAACACTTTGCTTGGAAATCTCCTTTGCTATATAACCAACTTCATCACTTACCAGTTCTGTTCTGCACTTTCTCTAAGTTCTCTGCCATGACGAAAAAATAATCTACTAACGATTTTCAATAACAAGTTCCTCTTGTGCCCTTACTAATAGACTACAGCAGGTCCTCAAATAGCATCACTCTGTTCAACATCTTTTTGTTATAATATTGTTAGGAACTTAATTCTTGTTTATATGAATTAGCCTATAGTAAAATTGGCTTCTTGTTTGTAGGAACTTAATTCTTGTTTATATCAATTAGCCTATAGTAAAATTGGCTTCCTTGCACATTGTTTGCTTAAGGTTGCAGAACTTATTAACAAAGTTAAGTGAAGACTTACTGTATTTAAAGTTCAGACTTCTAGTAACAGTCTCTTCAAGGTGATTTAGGCTTTCTCTACAATGCTCTTCAAATGCCTTCAAGCTTACTCTCACTAGCAAGTCCCAAAACCATCCCCACATTTTTAGGCATTTGTTAAAGAAGGACTCTACTTCTGGTACCAAAATTGGTATCAGTTTTCTACTGTTATGTTACTAATTTACTTAAATTTGGTGGCTTAAAACAACACACACTTATTATCACATAGATTTTGTATGTCATAGTCTGGCGGGGCTTAGCTGCATCCTCTGCTAAGGCCCTCACAAAGGCCCTATAACTAAAGTGTTAAACAGGTTGTGTTCCCATCTGGAAGTTGGACTGGGAGAACACCTATTTCAAACTCATTCTCATTGTTGGCAGAAGTCATTTTCTTGTGGCCGTCTGAATGAGGCCCTAGTGTTTTGCTGGCTGTGGGATGGAGGCTGCTCTCAGACCCTACACATGGCCTACAGTTCCATTCCCTGTGGACTTTCTCAAATAGATATTTACTTCATTAAGCCAACAGGGAGAATTTCATTCTCTAAACGCTGAAATGAAGATTTATATCACGTAATATAATCTCGGAGATAATATCCTATTACCTTTCTTGTATTCTATTGCTTAGAAGCACATAATGACACCAGTAGGTGAGAAATCTTAGGTTTTATCCATCACAGAAGATATCCAACTTCCATACAGTAGTACATGTATTAATAATCCATTTCTGGATTGAGTTTCCCTCAAGGGTCAAGGAAATGATTCCTCATTCTATTGGTTTTTAATTACTAAACATTGTTTAACTTGAATCCTCGATATTGCTATTTATAATTTGGATATTAAATTACTACACATGTATTCTTTGGTGGCAATGTAGTGTGGTAGAAACAGCTTGGATTATGAAATGAATTGTCAGAATTATTATGTGGATTGCTGACTTATCTGTACCTTCTTTTTTATATTCTTATATACCATGAGACAAACCATTTTAACTCACTGAGCCTAAGTTTGTTCATCATTAAAATCGGGATAATAATCAACAATGTTATGAAAACTGTGTGTGTGTATACTTATACATACATTTTTTATAAACGTTAAACTTCTGTGCATATACTGGTAAAGTATGACCTATGACTATCATCTCAATTGCTAACGTCTTTGGAAATTCTAAAAAGACAAACGATAAGGGTTTGTTTCATTACTTATGTTTGTTATTATTGTCTCATTATTTTTCAAAAAGATTTCTTGCAGCAGTCATCTACTTTACACAAACCTATTTTCATCTACACACAATACCTCTTCTGAGGTTTTTGCCCAACTACCTTTGGTTTTTCCTCATTTCCTCCTAAACATACAGTAACATTAATGCCCCATTCTTTGTAAATGGTAGTATACTTTTGCAGAACTAATTGCAAGATACTCAGATAAAAATATTTTTTCTTTATCAGTCTTTCAGTTCAATTTTATCTTCTATCTTTATCTATTTGTTTAATAGTTAGTAATATTCTTTGCCTTAATACAGATTTTTTTTTTCTTTTTAGCTGTTAAACCCAAGCACATTCCCAGGTGTTAAAATACCTAAAAGTATTTAAGTTATAGTTCTACAATTTTTAATTGTGTTTGCCTTTTTTCTTGTATGATGGACTTTAATTAAGATGATGATAATAATAATTAAATATATGCATATTTATAAATATATATTTTATTTTAAGGAGTGCTACCTTTGTAAGACTTACCACAGCTAAAATTATTCCAGATGACACAAAAGCAGATTTTTATTGTCACATAGCAAAAACTAATTGGTTTATAATGAATGAAAGTTTAGCCACTTGAGAAAATAAAACTTAACATAAAAAGTACGGCTTGAGAGTAGAAGATATTTTTACCCACATTAATGAGTTTTCCTAAAGCAACATCAGAAGTAATTTTTAAACTTTTCATTTATAGCTATGAATGATTTATTTTTTACCAAAATTAAATATATGAATAGATTTTTATTTGTTTAATTAAAATATAATCAATTCCATTTGAATACCTTAATTTTGACTTTCTAAATGCATAATTTTATCCCAGTGTTAAGTAGGAATTTTCATATTTATTTAACATGCTAATTTTGCTATTTCTTCTCATCATTACATTTAGTCTAGGAATCTTCCTTAAAGCACAAATTTCTATAAATAATAGAACTAACATTGCTTTATATTTATTTTCAGATTTGAAAGACATTTTAAAAAATGTCGTCTACTGGTTCTTTGAGAGAATAACAAAATTGATAAACTCTAACCAGACTCATTAAGATAAAAAGAGAGAGGAACCAAATAAATAAAGTCGGAAATGAAAGAGGAGAAGTAACTCTGGACTCCACAGAAATACAAAGTATTATACAAAAGTACTACTAGCAATTATACACCAACAAATTGAACAATCTTCAAGAAGTGGATACATTCCTAGAAACATACAATCACCCAAGACTGAGTCAAGAAGAAACAGAAAATCTGACCGACAGATTACCACCAATGAAATCAAATGAAAAATCAAAAAAATTTCAACAAACAAAAGTCCTGGAATGGAAGGCTTCGTTGGTGAATTTCATCAAAAATTCAAAGAAGAATTAACACGTATTCTTCTCAAACTATTCCAAGAAATTCAAGAGGAAGGAAGCCTTCCTAACTCTTTTTACAAAGACACAATAATCATGATTCCAAAACTAGACAAAGATAATACAAAAAAAAAAAAGAGAACTATAGCCCGTTATTCCTGATGAACATCCTTAACAAAATATTAGCAAACCAAATTCAATAATACATTAAAAATATCAAACACCATGATCGAGTGGGATTTATTTTGGTGATGCAAGGTTGGTTTAATATCTACAAATCAATTAATGTGATACACCACGTTAACAAATCAAAAGATAAAAAAATCTTATGATCACATCAATATATTCAGAAAAACCATTCAACAAAATTCAGATTCATTTATGATAAAAAACTCTCAGCAAAATGGGAATAGAGAGAATATATCTCAACATAATAAAGACCACATATGACAAACCTTAACATTATACTCAGCGAGGAAAGGCTAAAACTTTTTACTTATGATCAGTGGTGATCACTTACATCACTTCTATTCAGCATAATATTAGAATTCCTAGTCACAGCAATCAGACAAAAAAGAGAGATGAAATACTTCCAAATTGGAAAGGAAGAAGTAAAACTGTCTTTATTTTAAGATGACATAATAGTATATATAGAGTACCCTAAAGATTCTACCAAAAAAACCTTGTTAAAACTGATAAACACATTCAGTAAAGTAGCAGGATATAAAATTAATATTCATAAGTTGTTTGCATTTTTATACATCAATGATAAAATATCAGAAAGAGAAATTAAGAAAACAATCCCACTTACAATTGCATCAAAAACAATACAAAACCTAGGAATAAAATTAACCAAAGAGATAAAAGATTTGTTCTCAGAAAATTATTTATCTTTGAAAAAAAGAAATTGAAAAAGATACAAACAAATGGAAGCATATATTGTGCTCATAGGTAAGAACAATCGGCATTGTTAAAATGGCCATACTACTCAAAGCAACCTATAGATTTAATGCAATTCCTATTAAAATGCCAATGGAATTTTTCAGAGAACTAAAACAAATAATCCTAAAATTTATATGGAACCCTAAATGATCTCAAATAGCCACGACAATCTTGAGAAAAAACAAAGTTGGAGTTATCAAGCTACCTGATATCAAACTATACTACAAGACTATAGTAGTCAAATAGCATGGCATTAGCATAAAAACTGACACATAGATCAATGGAACAGAATCGAGAGCCCAGAAATAAATCCACATCTATGTAGTCATTTAATCTATGATGAAGAAGGCAAGAATATACAATGGAGTAAAGACAGTCTTTTCCACAAACTGTGTCAGGAAAACTGGACAGATACATGCAAAAAAAATGAATCTGGACCACCTTCTTATACCATATACAGAATAAACT
This sequence comes from Pteropus vampyrus, assembly GCF_000151845.1. Lineage (NCBI taxonomy): Eukaryota > Metazoa > Chordata > Mammalia > Chiroptera > Pteropodidae > Pteropus > Pteropus vampyrus. The sequence goes on from NW_011888858.1 coordinate 624,383, forward strand.
CAAAATAGATTGGAGACTTAAATATAAGACCCAAAACCATAAAACTCCTAGAAGAAAACATAGACAACAAACTCTCTGACATTGTTCTTAGTAATACTTTTTCTGATATATCTCCTCAGACAAGGGAAACAAAAGAAAAAAAAATAAACAAATGGGATTACATTAAACTAAAAGTTTTTGCACAGTAAAAGAAATGATCCACAAAACAAAAAGACAGCCTATTGAATGGGAGAAGATATTTGCTTATGAGAAATCTGACAAGGGGTTGATACCCAAAATTTATAAAGAACTCATACAATTCAACAACAAAAAATAAACAATCCAATTAAAAAATGAGCAGAAGACTCATTTGGAAAGAGGTATTTTTCCAAAGAGGATATGCAGATGGCCAATAGACATATGAAAAGATGCTCAAGGTAATTAATGATCAGAGAAATGCAAATTAAAATCTCAATGAGATATCACCTCACACCTGTCAGATTAGCTATCATCAATAAAACAAAAAACAACAAGCTTTGGCGAGGATGTGGAGAAAGGGACCCTCATGCACTGTTGGGGGGATTGCAAATTAGTGCAGCCACTATAAAAAACAGTTTGGAGTTTCCTCAAAAAAATTAAAAATAGAACTGCCTTTTGACCTAGCAGTTGCATTTCTGGAAATTTATTCAAAGAAAATCAAAACACAAATTTGTAATGATCTATGCAGTGCAATGTTCATGGCAGCGCTATCACAATAGCCAAGATATGGAAGCAACCTAAGTGTCCATGAATAGAAGATTGGATAAAGAAGTTATGGTACATATATACAATGGAATATTACTCAACCATTAAAAAATAAAAAATTTTTACCATTTGTGATGATATGGATGGAACTAGAGTAGCAGTCCCCAACTTTTTTGGCACCAGGGACTGGTTTCGTGGAAGACAATTTTTCCACGGACAGGGTGGTTCAGTATGATTCAATTGCATTACATTTATTGAGTACTTTACTTCTATTATTATTACATGGTAATATATAATGAAATAATTATATAATTCACTATAATGCAGAATCATTGGGAGCCCTGACTTTGTTTTCCTACAACTATATGGGCCCATCTGGAGGTTATTAGAGACAGTGACATCTGAAGTGTGTTGCTTATGTCTAGTCTACTCTATAATCTCATTTGGTTGCTGTCACTACAGAAAACCCTGCTTCACAAAGATAGGATGTTGGAAATGGAAGCAGACTTTTCAGTGTTTTTGTAGCAATGTCAGGATATCCTCTTTGACTTTAATCAAGAACATATGGAGATTTGAAGTTATCTCCAACATGTTTTTAAGGTCACCATCATTTCTGATCTCAAGCAGTTGATCTTTTTCTAGCATGGACAAAGTCTATTCACCTGTTTTATTCACAAGTGGGGTGCGGATCCATTCCCTCCCAGTTCAGGAGTCTTTTGAGGTTGGAAAATAATGCTCAAACTCTTGAAAGCTGAGATAGGTGATCCCGCAGCAGGTGGGTGACAGAAGGCCCTGCTTCAGTCTCTTTCAAAATCTGTTTGAAACGTCAAAAATCCCAATATTCACTCATCAACCTCATAATTCCAAGTTAGCTTTAAATGCAGCCACTTTATCTGCCAACTTGAACACACTTGCCATTCTCCCCTGAAGTGACAGTTTAAATTGGTTAAGCAGGTTAAATCATCACACAAATAGACAAGTTTTGTGACCCATTCTGTGTCACTGAAATGTACTGCTAGCGGTGACTGTTTTTCTAAAAGAAATCTCTAGAGTGGCTCTCGTAACTCAAAAATTCTGGCCAGTGACCTACCTTTAGAAAGCCATCTCACTTCTGTGTATAAGAGAAGACAGTGTGCTCTGTGTCCATCTCCTCACAGAGCTGCATGAACAGACATGAGTTAAGAGCATGTACTTTAATGTGGTTGATCATTTTAATCACATCCTGCAAAACGTTGTTAAGTTCAGGTGACATTTTTTTCAGCTAGCCAACATTTCTCTATGGATGACACACTGTGTAGACTCACATTTAGGAATGACCTCTTTGATCCGAGTAGTGAAACCAAAAAGTCCTCCAGTCATGGCAGCCACTCAATCCTCGCACATACAGACACAAAATGACCAATTTGGTTTTCCCGATATGTAATCATTCGAAGACTTAAATAGTTCTGCAGCTGTGGTGTTGGTTGGCAACGAAAGAGTACATAACATAGCCTCACACACATCTTCCTGAAAAACATATTGCACAAAAACAAGCATTGTTGCCTTGTTGTCAACATCAGTAGACTCATCAACCTAGATTGTGTACTACAGTGACCCATTAATCCTAATAGTTGTGCCTCAATATCCTCTGTTATTTCATCGATTCATCTAGTTATGGTGCTAGCTGAAAGAGGAATACTTGCCACCATTTGATCTGTAGTCTCTCCTAAAAGTTCATGACAAATGTCCTTAGGAGCAGGCAAGATCAACTCTTCACCAGTAGTAAAGGGCTTCCTAACTTTAGCAATGTGGTTAGCCACTAAGAATGATGCTCTCAGTACAGACACTTTTGATGAAGTGGTAGCCTTCAATAATTGCTTCTGTTCTTTATGTTCACATTTTTTTTTTCTTTTGAACAACTCCAAAGTCTTGATTTTAATGCAGAGTGGTCTCCATGTGGTGAAGCAGTTTTGAAGGTTTCAAGGTTCTGTTAGATAGCCCATTGCCACATATTATACAAAGCAGGCTTGGAGAATGTGAACCACCTGTTGCAATGGACCTGTAATTTAGGTAGACTCTTGTTATTTTCTTTTAAAGGCAACTTTCTTTTTGTTGGCAGTCTTAGAGTCTTCTGCTGTCTCATCTTTGGATCTTTCTCCCCTTTCAAAGAAGGGGATGTTTGTCCCCCCTCCCCACCCCAGCTTTATTGAAATATAATAGACAATTAGGTACTCATATTTATATGGTACAATTCAATGAATTTTTTTTTCAATTATAGTTGGCATACAATAATATATTAGTTTCAGTTGTACAGCATAGTGATTAGAGCTCGTGATTAAATTTAGTACCTCTCTTCCCTTTTACATATTTATTACAATATTGTTGACTATTTTCCTTATGCTATACTTTATATCTCCATTGACTATTTTGTAAATATCCATTTGTATTTCTTAATCTCTTCATTCTTTTCACCATTTCCAAAAACTTCCTCCTGCCTGCTAGCCCTCAAAATATTCTCCATAACTATGAATTTGTTACCGTTTTGTTGTTATTGTTGTTTATTTTCTTTTTTAGATTCTACATGTATGTGAAATCATGTGGTATTTGTCTTCATCTGACTTCATTTAGCACAATACCCTCTAGGTCTATCAAGGCAATATCTTTAGTTTGTGTGTGTCTTAATCTGAAGTGAGTCTCTTGTAGGCAGCATATGTAGAAATCTTGTTTTCTTATCTATTCAGCTACCTTATCCTTTGGTTGGAGCACTTAATTCTTTTTCATTTGAAATAGTTGTTGGTAGATATGTAGTTATTATCATTTTCTACTAATGATTTTGATACATTTTTTTTTTCCTTCTTAAAGAAGTCCCTCCAACATTTTCTGTAATAATGACTTGGTGTTGGTGAACTCTTTTATCTTATTTTTGTGTGGGATGCTCTTTATCTATCCTTTGACTCTAAATGATAACTTTGTTGGATAAAGTATTCTTGGTTGTAGATCCTGAGTTTTCATTACTTTGAATATTTTGTACCAAGCTCTTCTGTCCTGCAAAGTTTCTTTTGAAAAATCAGCTGCCGGTCTTATGGGTGCTCCCTTGTAGGTAAGTAACTGCTTTTTTCTTGCTGCTTTTAAGATTCTCTCTTTGTATTTAACCTTTATAGTATAGATGGTAGAGGCTTTGTTCATCTGCTCTTATGACCACATCAAAGTTGTGGTGGAAACATGGAGCAAACAGCAAGCAGAGTCACCTGGGATCTAGATGAATAAGCCCTAAAACTAGGGAGAGAAATAAGAAATCATCCTGCAATGGGAACAGGTAGGGCAAGGCAAAGATATGAGGCTGCATGATCCAAGCAGCTGAGTGGGACAGAGGCTATGGCAGCAGCAGCTGGCAGCTGCAGAAGCCTCTTAAAGGGGCCATGTCCATGACCAGACTTTTGAGGTGATGAACTCACTCGCTCTGAGCACCAGCACCAGCACCAAGTCAGCTGCTCAGGGAGCACCAGGGACTTACAAGGGGGACACTGAGTTGTCAGAGTAAGGGCTGGCGGTGAGGATCTCTTCCAGGCAGAAGAGTTGGTGGTAGGCATGGGTCCTCTGTGGAGTCCTCCCACCTCCTACTGTGCAGACACAGCACTGCCATAGCTGAGATGACATCAAACTGGATTATAGAGATCGCTCTGCCCAGAGGATTCCCTGAAACTCTGCCTCCTCCAGCTTAGGGCCCTACCCAAGCCACATCTAGTCGTGTCTTTGGAGAGTCCTATGCAACTTACAGAGCTCGCTTCAAGACCCACACTGGTGGTAGCTGTCCTCGGTTTTTGGCGTGGCTTCTTGAGGCAACTATAAGCACAATATCTGCAGATTGCTTGTTGAATCTGAACAGGTGGCCCTGGAGGGACACCACCTGGGACTAAAGTTGGCCTGCAGCTAAACCTCTCTCAGGACTGAGGCTCTGGACACCTACTACACAAAGCCTCACTAATGAGACTGGGAGACTTAGGAGCTTTGCTTAGTACATAGAATCAGAAACAGAAAGACAGCCAAAATGGGGAGACAAAGAAGGAGAAACCATATGAGAGAACAGAACAGAGTCCAGGAATAATGGAGTCAAGCAATCTAACAGATGCAGAGTTCAAAACAATGGTTCTAAAGATGCTCCATGAACTTAGGGGGAGAGTAGATGAACTCAGTGAGAACTTTAAGAAAGAGATAAAAAACATAAAAATGGAAATGGAAATTATAAAAGGGACTTCGTCAGAAATGAAGACTACATTATCTGAGATGAAGAGTATATTAGAAGGAATTAACAGGGTGGATGAAGAAGAAGATCGAACCACCAATATAAAGGATGGAGAAGCCAAGGTCACCCAATCAGAATGGCAAAAAAAAAAAAAAAAGAAGCCAAGAATATAATAATAATTTAAGGAATCTTTGGGGAAAAATTAAGTGTAATAGGGGTACCTAAAGGAGGAGAGGGAGAACAAGTACTGGAAACGCTATTGGAAGAAATAATGATTAAAAACTTCCCTAACCTGGTGAAGGACATTGACATACAACCCCAGGAAGCTCAGAGAGTCCCAAGAAAGAGGAACTCTAAAAGGCCCACACCAAGTGACATTTGTTTTTTTACTCATTTTGGTTAGAGTTAGCTTGCAGGCTTACCAAAACTGACTGAGACAAGTACGCAGTGTGAGAAAGAGACGCAGACAGAAGTGATAAATAAAATAATGGGCAGGCCAAGCATGGACGTAGACTTAAAGCCTTCCACCAGATGTAGCTATACATTTGAAGTACATCAACTCATTTGCCACTATAAAGCCTGACATCAGATGCAACTTAATTGTTACTTGCCACTCACTAATATGGTTTTGATATGTCTGCAAGCAATTGGTTTATTATGGTCTCTGTGCAGTCAAACTTCTCTGCTAATATTAATCTGTATTTGCAGCTGCTCCTCATCGCTAGCATCACTGTCTCAGCTCTCTCTCAGATCATCAGTAAACATTTAGATTCTTTCAATTCTCAAATATTAAGGAAAGTATTTTTTAAAGAGTGTTTGACAAATGTTTGTAAACTACATTGCTCTCGAAAGGTCCTGTAATGATTATTGATGACTTTTGGCCCTCTTTAAATGGTGGATAATTCTTCACATCAAAGTTTTAATCTTAATGTTTCAAATACTTTCCCAAAGCTTTTTCTCTTGTTTAACATTTATGGAACACCTGTTACCTTGGAGCTAGAAAATCAGTTCATCTGCAAGACAGGAAATAAATCAGGCAATAATAGCACAGCTACAAACGGGCTGAAAATAAAATTAGTAACAATAAGGTAATCATTACACTTATACTGTTCCTCAATATTTATTAGCAGATATTTATTCCACAGGTTTTATAAGCTAATTGTTCCACTGATAATGATATTTTAGCAATATCATTTTATTATTATTATTTTAAATTAAGTTTATTGGGGTAATATTGATTAATACAATTATATAATTTTTAGGTGTACATTATAATTTAACATCTGTATATTCTATTTTGTGTTTCCCACCCAAAGTCCAGTTTCTTTTACCTACCATATATTTGATTCCCTTTACCCACTTCACCCTCCCCCTCCCCCCTATATTTGACCTCCTTTACCCCATCTATCTCACCCCTCCTCCTCCACCCCCTACCCTCTGTTAACCACTAGTCTATAGACTCATGGACATGGAATATCATTTTATTAATTAAGTATATTTATAGAATATGCCAAGTAATGAATCAGCAAGCATGTATTTATTCAATAAATATTTGAAGAGATAAAAATGTTCACAGAATATATAAAGAACTCCTATATTGCAACAACAGCAATAAAACTCAAACAACCTAATTAGAATGGGTAAAGGTCTCAAATAGATATTTCTCCAAAGAAGATATACAATGACCAATAATTACATGAAAAGATGTTCAATGTCATTAATCATCAGGAAAATATAAATGGAAACAATGAGATACAGCTTCCCACCCAACAAATGGTAATTATTAAAAGAATAGAAAATAATAAATGTTAGCACAGATATTGAGAAATTGGAACCTTCGTACACTGTTGGTAGGAATGTACACTGTAACCACGATGGAAACCAATATGGTGGCACTTCAAAAAATAAAAATTGAATGATCTAGTAATTCCACTTCTGGGAGTATACACAAAAAAATTGAAAACAGGGACTCAAATAGATATTTGTTCATTTGTGATTGTAACAGCGTTATTCACAATAGCCAAAAGTTGGACACATCTCAAGTGTTCATTGATAGATAAGTAGATAAACAAATGTGGCATATACACAATGAAATATTATTCAGCCTTAAAAAGGGAAATTCTGACATGTGCTGCAACTTGGATAAACCTTGAAAATATTATGCTAAATAAATAAACCAGTCATCACAAGTCAAATACAGTATAGTTTTACTCATATGAGGTACCTAGAGTAGTCAGATTCAGAAAAACAGAAAGTATAAGAGCAGTTGCCACGGTTTCAGGGTAGAGGGTATGAGAAGTAGTTGTTTAATGAGTATAGAGTTTCAGTTATTTAAGAGGAAAAGAGTGCTGGAGATTGAGTGCACAACAATGTGATGGTATTTAACACTACTGACCTGTACACATAAAAAATGGTTGAGTTGATAAGTTTGATGTTATGTATATTTTACCACAATTGAAAAATATATATGATTGTAAAAATCTCTGATCATTTAAGAACAGATTTTATATACTTTTATACTATTATTTAAGGAAATATATATACACATACACACATGCAATGTATGAAGTGTAAAAATGGGGTAAATCAAAGGGAAATCTATATTTGGTTTATAAGAGGATCTGGGAAACTATGAGGGAAAGTCAAAGTTGAATTGATTCAACATTGCTTTGATATAGCTCTTTATTGGTTAATACACTATTTGTCCATCATGCAAATGTTTACTCACATGGTACCAAACACCTGAATATTTATAAACATGATACAGACTTTTTTCTCACTCTTTTTAGATTGATAGGTAGACACAAACACATTTCAAATTTCTCTGCAAGGTTTTGCCAGACTATACTAGAAGACCATATTAAGAGTATTTCTATTATACTTAAATTCTGTGATCATGTTTCTTTAAATAAAAAATTGTTGATCCTTGAGTATATACAATTCTGAACCAAACTAATCTTCATTCACTGACAGAATGCACGTGTATATAAATTTTAGAGTCATTAAAATATTTGAGAAGATACCATAATTTGTAATTATGTAAAACTGATTATTTCAAGAGAATTAAACTGGAAATGTTGTTTTGGGATAAAGAAGACATGTATTGTTCATGCTTTCATTACCTTCATCACTGTACCAATGAGTATTAACCTTTTAAAAAATCCATCATAATCAAGGAAAAAATTTTTTTCAAGATATCTTTTCATCAACAATATATTTATTTTTTAGAATGTCTATATTCTCTGGAAGAAAATTTTGTCTTTAATGCTAATATAATAATCCCTCAACAAGATCTGTATAAGTGGAAGCTTTACACAATTTTTATATTTTGGGTTATTTCCCTGCAAATGTACTGAATCTGATTCTATTGCGATGACCTCTAATAATGTATTAAATTTAAAACTCAAGTAAGCTCAAGTGTTTAAGTAATGCAGATGTTCCAAAAGTAATAACAGTTGTTCTGGCCTTAATTTTAGCAGATTTAAAGACACTGGTTATCTCCTTACTAATAATGATGACAATATTTTATATTTCTGTAACACTTCAAACTTTTCCGAGTCAGTCATTTATTTTCATTGTATGTTTATAATAATCCATGAGATTTTCATCACCATTCACATCACTGTGATGAAAAATTTGGTAAGATGTTGAGTAACTTGCTAAAAGTCAAAACTAGTGTATGACAGAGTTGAGAAAAAGCTCAGAGATAATTGAGACTAATTCTAGTTTTTTTCTTGTTTCTGTCATATTTCAAAATTGTGTAGATGACCATTTCTAACTTGCCAGTCTTTACTTGATATTCTCTCTGTTCCAGAAAAGGAAAGTTGCCCTTTCTTCTGACATAGTGGCATGCTACCGTTACAACATCCTTTAATAAATAAACACATCTATTCAATGTCAAACAAATTAGAAAATACCTATTACTGTTCAGTGAGCCAGATGAAATCAATAATCACTGGAGAGTTGCCACTATAATTCATTAGAGCTGTTCACTGGGCTTCAGTAATCAGCTCAGAGATTAGAGCTGAAGTTTGAGTTTGCTAGGGAGAGAAATTTAGGATCAAACATCTCAGCTCAAGTAAAAATAGTTATCTAAAAATCATTCATTACATCCTTTTACACTCCAAAAGACTGAATTTCCTTCTCAGTAATAGAAGAAATAGTTTCAGAATCACCCATAATTTTGAGACTGCAATTCAGCATTTAAAAAGAAAAAATTCTTTAATGATATAAGCTGAAATAATGGCAATGATTTTTTGAAAAGTATTATTATATTCTGGTCTTTTTGCTCCCCTAAATCCACCTCATTGCTCACAACTCAGCATCTCTTCACTGATCTATTTCACAACTTGTTCGTTTCAGTTTCCTGTTTCAAAATCTCCTTTTCTCCTCTATCTCAATTTTGGAGGCTCCAGGACTCATTTCTTGGTTATTTTGTCTTCTCTATATCTAAATTCATTTCTCTAGTGATATTATTCAGTTTCACAGTTTTAAATAACATTCAAATGACCATGAATCTTGAAATTATGTCTATCCTAGATTGTTTGCTAAACTGACTTGTACCAATTTGACAGGACAAATTGTCAACTCTGTTTTGATGTCTAAGAAATATATTTTCTTTTATTTTATTTATTTTATTATTTTATTTTTATTTTTTTAGGTGAGGCAACCTTTGGCTGACTTCATAGATTGCAAAGACCTTGTCAGCTTACAATCCCTTATCTTTTATTTTTTACGCCTATAGCACCCGTTCTTCCTAAGCAGTCTCCTATCCAAGTACTAACCAGGCCCGACCCTGCTTAGCTTCTGAGATCATTTGGGATGGGGCTTGTTCAGGGTGTCATGGCCGTAGACTAAGAAACATTTTTAAACTCGACATGTCCAGAACTGAATCCCTCATTTCCCTCCTCAAATCATTCTACTCAAGCCGTCTCTGTTGATAGCAAAACCATCCCTCAGTTGCTCGGTCTCTGAATCTTGACATCATACTTCATTTTCCCTTTTCTCCCACACCCGGCCTCTGTCCCAGGAAACTATGGACTTTATCTTCCAATGTATCCTCCATCTACCCACTTCTAACTACCTTCACAACTACTTCCACAGTCAAAATCCATATTATTTTACCAAATTAATGAAAGAGCCACCTAAAAATTCTCCCGGCTTAAAGCTCCCCTCTCAGACTGCTCTAAAGACAGCAGAAAGTATAATCCTTTGAAGTATAAATCAGATATCAAAAATACTATGCAGTGGTTTGCACAAAATAAAAACCAAATGGCCTTCAAAGGCCTGCAGAATTTGGCCCACGTTTATCTTCTTATTCACTTCAGTGCACACACTGGCCTCCTGCAGCTCCATGAACACACCATGCCTGCTACAGTTTTAGAGCATATGCACTGACTGCTCCCTCTGCTGGCAGTGTTCTTTCTCCTAACATCTAGATGGCGATCTACTTAAAAACCTTCAAGCCTTTGTTTAATTTCTACTTACTCAGTGACCCTTTTTAAAATCCCACCTCAGGTAACTCTCCTTTTCTATGTCCATGTTTCCCTATAGCTTATAACATCTTCTAATTTATTACAAAATTTACTTGATTACTCTGATTATTATTTACTATTTTTCTGTTAGAATGTAAGTTTCATGAGAGATTGAATCATTGCTTTGTTCACTGTTGTATATGAACCACCTAAAATGTCAGACATAATAAACACTTATCAATATATTAAATATTTTTTCTAAAGAAATTTCTCTCTTTAGGCTGACACAGTAATTGTTTCTTTATGTTCTATAAAATATGTCATTAGGTCTACAGAATTTCCATTTGTTCTACTATCATTAATAAATGCTTACAGTCTTAAATTCAGGATATCCAGTACCTACTCTCCCTGGGCTGGGGCATAACGAAAAAGATATTTCTTGTCCTGAACGCACTGGGCTACACACTCAGTGGAACAATATGGGAAGAAGTTTGAAGGAGCCTCTTGAGTCCAAGTCAAGGAATTAAAACACTAGGTAGTTTCAGCATGATCCAGGCCATATATGAGGCAGGAAATAAAATTATAAATTGTAAATTTGAGACATAGGTAAACCCAGGTCCCAAACCTTTGACAATGTAAGGATAAAGCAGAAAGAGGAGAGTTAATTCAGGAAGTTATTTCTTCATTGATAGAATTGAAAATGTTATCCGGTTATTCCCCATATTCTAACACTCTCAATCATTTATTAACAGAAATCAACAAATCTTTATTAAAAAGTAACCCATATTAAATGTTAATCGAAGTGATGTGTTTATATGTTCTATGTGTGAGAAAATTTTGAGAAGTATTATTTAGGCTACAATTATGTGTAATCCAAAAGTCTTTCATTACGCTATCCATTTTTTTTAGTATAGAAATTTAGTAATTGTCTTTTAAAAAATAGTATTTCTAAAGATATATTTTGCTTTTTCCCAAATTAAAAGATATGATATGTAAGAACTCTAACTTCATTTTTTTAAGAATTAATTAATATGCATTAATTAGCATATATGGTCCTGCATTGCCACACATTTTCTTTATATACATTTCGATAAGACTGATTTGAAATGTCATGATAATAAAATTTAAATTATTGTATTTAAAATATAATTATTTAAAATGTTACGTGAAAGCATTTTATGACTTTTTTATAATTGAATAGAGGGACTATTAAAGTTTTTATTTTTATAATAAAGTTTTTATTATATTTGAAAATGAAAAATAAGCTCATAGTAACAGTATAGCAAACCAGCAAATAATGAAATTTGTTGAAATAAAACAATTCTATATTAAAAAGCTTTAGATTAGTTCACTCTCTCACTTAAGTAAATTCCTTAAAATAATTTTATACTCATTGTCAATACGTTAATAGAAATTTAGTGCCACAGATAATAAAAAGTTCAACTTCAGCGTTCCTTTTCTTAAATTCTCACATTTAGTTTTTCAGAATGTTCTGAATTAATCAGTCATTTTTATGATAAAACCCAGAGAAACATTAAAATGATGAATGTATTGCAAAGTTGGGAGAGAGCTGATGTCATAAAAAGAACTTAATACTTCTAATAATAAATATTTTTCTCAACAGCTGAATTTTCAGTTCAATACCCTCTCAGGAAGGTGTCAGAATGAAGCATTAAAGGTTGCTGGACTCCATCAGAACGGGAATAGAGTGGCAGTCTTGAGGAGAAAGAAACTAGAGGAATCAATATAGCTCCACAGGATGACTCCAGAGAGCAGAATGGAACAAGTAGTGTGAGCACCTATGACAGAATACACATTTTTAACATATTTTTTCATTTAGTTCTCACAAGAAAACTAGATATGATTTTCATGAATGTAAAAGTGAGGAGAAGGTGGCTTTAAAAGCTTAAGTGCCTTAAAAAATTAGGCAATTATAATTTGTTAAGCCAAAGCCTATTGAAACCAGCTGCTCAAAGTGTGGCCCATGAAGCAGCAAAGTTAGTATCACATGAGAGCTTATTGGAAATGTCCACCTTGGCCCAAATCACTGTCTAGAGAGGTAGCGCTCAGGAACTGTTTTAACAAGCTTTCTAGGTGATTCTTACGTATACTACAGTTTTAGAAAGCATTGTGCTTGCTATATCACATAAGTGACTTGGAGTTGGGCTACGTTTATCATATTTATGACTACATGTCCTTGCACAAATCACTGAATTCTCTATATACCACTTCATTATCCATTAAAAAGGTGGAAAAAATCCTTTAAGAGAACGCTGAATTCTGCAAAGCATTATAAAATATAAATATTAAAATGTATTATTACCAATTCTAAGTATAATTATTTTTATATCACTGTGTATAAAATATTTGTAAGTTAAAACTCTTTAAAGAAAGAATTTAAATACACTGCACCGTCTTCTTATCTCCTTTGTCAAGAGTTCTTAGCAGTTGCCCTAGACCACAATGGCAATTGAAGGTCTCATAAACATGATTGTATCATTTGAAGGTTTGCTTTTTCACCTTTGGAAACAGAAACAATTAACTTTCTTAGGTCATTAAAAATCAAAACTGGATCAGAACTGTTCTTTTTTTAGGAGAAAAGATTTTTAGATCTTAACAAAGCCAGTTTCTAAATAAAGGGCAGTTCTGAGTTAAAATTGGAATTCATCATTCATATCTTAATTTAACAACAGGTTTGAGCCAGTTTTAGAGACTAAAATCAAGCATTCAGAAGCATGATCTGTCAGAAGTGAAATAACCTTGTATTAATAAGAGTTTGTGCTTTGTTTCACAAGGGTGAAGTCCCTCCCTACTTCTCTTTCAGTATAAAGTGAGTTTAGTAGGTGTATATGTGTGCATACAAGTGCATGAATAATGCAGAAACAGATTAGAATATTAGAAACATCCAAATGAAGATAATTCTGAAATAGACAATTATATTTTCTGAAGATTGTGTATATCTGCTTTTTGCTTTTCTCAAATCCAGAATTATGTATTAATCCCATCTCCATTGTAACATTTCTTAAATTAGTAAATGTAATTCTTTTATCTCTTATTTTTAAAAATAGAGACAAAGCGCAAAGGTGCAGGCACACATAATACATGCCTACCCTAAAATAATCTAGAATCAAAATGTTAAACTTTGGGAGTATTATATTGATTGTAAATTGCTCAAAACTGTGCATGCATCCCCCCTCTCCCCACAAACAAAGATTCTGAGGATTTACCTACATACATCATAAGGGCCATTTGTGAACCAATTATTGAAAGTCCAGTCATATGTTTGGATTTAAAAGGACTCCATTATTACCTAGAGGGAGCATTTGCAGTTGTTAAAGAAAGACTCTGGAACCAATTACTTTCTTTTGTAACCTTGTTCCATTACTTAAAAACTATGTTAATTTGGGCACCTTACTTAACTTCTCTGTAACTAGGTTTTATGATATAAAATGGGGTTACCAACAGTACTCATCTCCAAGAGTAAGAATTAAATGAATCAATATATCTGAATCTCTTAGAAGAAGTACAAGCACATAGCATGAAATAAATGTGTTTTTCACTTAAATGAATATAATTGTTATAAGAAAATATAGAAATGTCATGACTATCCTTAGGTTTATATCAATATATTGTATATGGTAAAGATACCAGTTAAATTAAAATAACATTTATTCCCAATCAGGGTCCCATCTTTTTCAGGTTCATCAGATCAATTTTTGAAACAATTCTCACCTAGCAACTTTGCAGCTAAATATTTCTGGAGGATGTGCTTTACAAATGTGCGAAGAAACTGAATCAAATAGTGTCAACTTCAGTTTCCATCCCCTCTAAGAGCAAGTGTACATTGTATTATATTAAGAAGACTTGCATGAGGTAATGCCAAAGTTAGTTTTTCTGATGTGGTGTATTCATAAAAGGAGACACAAATGAGATAAAACTGATGCAGGACAGGGTAAATTTCCCCAAGTGACGGGGAGACCAAGCCCTGTACTGAGGAAGAAGCCAGTCCTTAGGCAGAGAGTGAAGAAAGAATTCAATACACGCCAAAGTTAGACTCAAAAGGAGAATTTATTAGAAAAAGGGGTAACTATGCTGTAATAAACCTTGCTCTTTCCTGCTTGCTGTTCTTGCCCTTGAATTCTTTCTTGTGGAATCAGATAAAAACCTGGTCATTGGACCCCTGATTCCACAAGAAAGAAGATTTATTAAGAGGAGAAATATGCACATCAGAACCTTAACCAATTTATCCAACCACAAAGTTCACCATCATTATTTAAACTATAATTCGTCTAACCACAAAGTTCACCATCATTATTTAAACCATAATTTGAATAAAATTTAAACCTGTTCAAATAAATTTAGTTTGGGAAATATTTGAAAATTTTTACTTATATCAAAAATATATATTTAATTTGCTTTTAAAATATGACCAATAATTTGAAGCTTTTCTTTGTTTCTGTTAAGATGTCATGTTAGTTATATAATAATAAAATTTTGCTTTATAACAAAAATATTTTCTCAAAATAATCAATTTGGGACAATTCTATTTCTCTTTTGTGCATGTGTATGCACACTTTCTTGTTCTTTTTCTTTTCTTTATCCACTCAATGTTTAAATTCTAGATTTAGTTAAAAATAGTTAATATAGTATTTTCCAAAAATTGAATAACTATTCTTAGAAAATTTGTGTCCTTAGTGATTTCTATGTATGTTTTGTAGTGTACAGTATTTAGGCTTCATGTTTCTGAAATTTTAATTGAGTTGGTCTTCTGTATTCAGCAACATGACTGGATAAGTAGGTTGCTTGTGAATATATTTAAAAGGAAAAAGTAGCAGGATTCTGTATTTGAATAGGACTCACAGACATCAGTGGAAAGAGAGCAGAGAGTACTGTGTCAATTACTTGCAAGATTCAGTATCACTGCTAAGTTTCTACACACCGTGGGCAATCCCTTTAGATCAGAGAAGGGATATATTTACTGAATTTTCAAAACATTTTCCTGGAAGGCCTAGTTACTGTCTAGGAATAAAGACAGAACAGACTGTGCTTTTAGACTTCCTCCTTAGGATAGGACTTCCAAATCAGAGGCACTTCCTTTGTTAAGGGTGAAGTTTTTCATGCAGGAAGAAGAGATGGCCCTATCTTTGATTAAGATGCTTTCAATTTTACTACTACCTTTTAATTTTACAAGGTGGAAACAAGTGAAGTATAATATTTTTACTGAGGAACTTACCTTGAAATCCTTAAAATAGGATGAACTGTCATGAAAGTAAGGATGAAAACACATTTAGGATACAAAGACAAAATTCTGGAGATGCACTAAAAATGTATGATCTGGCTGGCAGAGCAGATATATGAGATAAAGAGATTAAAAATTGCTCAGGAGATAAGTTGGGGTCTTGAGCTTTAAAAACCGAATGTGATAAAGTTGGTGGAATATTGCATTTAGGTTGCTTCTCCTTCTCCCCGTCTCTATTGAAGGAGAGATTAATCCCTCAAAAAGAACATTGCTAACACTTCAAAAATCCAATTTTTGAACAATGTTCAAGTGTCTAGGAATACACATTTATAATCTTAACAACCTAGTCACTCTAAACTTGGAGCAATCTGTCATTAATTTTCAAATATCAGAGGATGTCATACCCTGAGAAAATTAATATCAGAAAGTTAAAAAAATTTTTTGAAAAATTGAAAAAAGAACAGTAAAAGATATAGGTACTTCTGTTCCCCAGATACTAATGTTTAGCTCACAGGTACTACGGCAAAATATTTGGGGTTTAATACTTTGGTTGGAAGATATAATAATGACTTTTTCATGCTCTTTATTAAATACTTAAGGATGGAAATAAAGTCCTGCTTCAAGGAAGATGAAAGAGCGAAAGTATCAAGCAGCAGGAGAGAAAGTATCAAAAGAAAAATTATAATGAGTTATGTTTCATATTTAAAGTATGGGTCTCACATATAAAAATCCATCTTCTCAAAATACCAAATTAAAATACTTAATTAAATCTCACAGACCTTTAAAAATTATGATTAGTGACACTTTTTCATTTTCTCATCTGTAAAATGATAATAACAGTTATTATAGTTGCTATGAAGATAAATGAGAAAATCATAAAAGTTGTAGCTGAGTTCCTGGCACAAAATAGTTGCTTATTAAATGTCAGCTGTAATGCTACTAGTACTTCAAAGCACCTCACTATAACCACTAGTGCAGTAGTAACATGAGTAATAACGATTTTTATTTTTATATATTGATACTGTTTTTATATATTCTGTTAACAAAACCTTCTGTTTGTTTACTTGTCCATAAGAACCTAAATACAACACAGATGTCTCAAAACAATTTATTCTTGTTTTTCTTTAAATTTGCTATATCTGCATTTCAAAATTTGACAAGAAATGCTACCAAATAGCTAAAGGTTAAAGAAATGTGTTAATCATTTTCTTAGATTTAAAAAATAATAATAATAAACCTCCTAACAAACAAAAGCCTAAGATACATGGCTTCACTGGTGAATTCTACCAAACATTCAAAGAATTAATATTAATTCTTCTCAGATTCTTCCAAAAAATAGAAGAGGGAACTCTTCTACACTCATTTTGTAAGGACAGCATTACCCTGATACCAAAAACAGACAAAGACATTATATTTTTTTTATATGTCCATGCTCACATTTTTCACTTTATCAAACAGCTTATGTTTGCTTATTTTCTATATTTGTACCTGGGAATGAAATATTTCTCTCCAAGACCAACACTGAGATAAGGTAAGCTGTTGAAACTGTATTTCTGGTGAGACCTATTCTGTGTATAGAAAGGCTAAGAGTGACCCAGGCTGGACCTAAGCTTGTACAGAAGAAGGCTTTCCTCAAAAAATACACCTCAGGTGGAAAGCAAACCTGGCCTCAGGATAGCCACTCTCAGGAAAAGTATGATACAGAGTAGGTTTGTAGTCTTGTGATGAGGCTCTAGTTTTCACTCATGAACATTATTTATCCACGTTGATAAAATCCAAGTCTCTGAGGCTCCCCAAATCTTTGAGATTTGAACATATATCAGGAATGGGGAAGAAGGCAGGATGATAGAGTTGGGGCCCTGGGTGAGGGTAAGGGCAGACTTTAATTAAAGTAATATAATAATAACAACCAGAAATAATTTGGCAAAATATTTTTCTGAAGCTTCTATATATAGAAACAATAAGCATTAAAGAAAAAAGGTTTACCTGTGTTATGGCTTATTTGAGAAAAAAATTAAAAGCTTGGACACAATGTCTATTATTAACATTTTCACATAAACCACATAGCGTTGTAAGTTATTAATTTCATTGACTTTCTTGTATGGTTTAATTTGAACACTTATTCTATAAAAGGTACTATATACATGTGCTAGACACATTCTGGTGGTCTGATGAAAGGAATTATGGCACACATTTAAAGAATAAAACTGATTTTTTTAATGTCTTCAAATTAATAACTAGAGCTAGTTTAAGCAAAAAATGGAGTAATTAGTGAGAGGATTAGTGAGAGGAAAAAAAAAGCAATTGCTACTTACAAGGGATTGGACCAGGAACTAGAAAATGAAAACAAATTTCCTCTCTTCTAGTCTGCTCTGTTTTTCTCTAATATCTGCCTCAGTTTTCAATGCTAAAAACCACATTCGTTTCCCAATCTCATAGTTGAGGATGGGCACCCCACGGTTTCTGAGTTTACAGTTTGTAATTCCAGCTCATACAGAGAAATTCTACAGTGTCTATAAACTCCAATCCAGAATATGATTGGCCCAGCATGAAACAGCAGTTTATCTCTTGTCGGATTCATTGTGACAAAGATGACAGTGTGGGATAGTACAACATTAACACTTATTCCTGGGGTTATGAGGGGGCAATTCTCAGGAATAAGAGGTCATTGAGAAACAGAAAAATATCCTAAAATGCATCTATATCATCTCGTAATGTTCTTGAGGCTGAATACCCACTGCGATGGCTTGTACTACTTTCCAGAAACTCATGTGTATGCCAAATAATTTTCCATGTAAGATTCTCTTCAAATTGTGCCCTTGACCATACTGCACACAGTGATTGCACTTTTCTCCACAGTTCAATAACTGTTGGAAATCTTTGGCTATTTTTCATGACTTATATTGAGTAAAGGCAAATTAGAAAACGAAACTGGATTTTCTTCTTGGTAGTTCTACATTGCCATTTGTTAAGCATGGTTCATAGATGCTAATTAACAATGCTGTTTATCTTTCATAGACAGGATCCTAGTAATACACGAAGCATCACAAAAGACCCAATGACTTGGTTAGCCTAGAAAGTCAACTCAGTGAGAAATATAAAAGAAGTCAGGTCAGTTGCATACTGTTATGTGCGGAGACCAATACATGCAACAACAGCCAGAAAAATTATCTGATTGGTTGGCTGAATTTTATTATACAATAAATTAGAGTGATATAAAGAATAATGTAGAGTTAGAATTAGAACATGTCCTAGTTAAAATAATTTGCAGTGTTGTTTCAATAGTAGTAAACAGTACTAAAAATTGCCACCTGAGAAAAAAACTTCTATCACTCATTAACTGAGTTGCTGAACAAGACAATTAGGGAAAGAACCCAGTACTCCATTTGTAATATATAACAAGCACCTCAAAATTTGTATGCACACTAAAATGTAAGAACCACTTTCTATCGGTTCCATGGATAGACATAAGAGGAACATAAATACCATGCAAAAGTATGTGCGTATATGCGCATAAGCATAGTTATAACTTAATATATTATCCAAAGCAACACTCTTCGAACAGTAAAAGGTACATGATTAAATTTCACTAGGACACAGGCATAAACTAGGACTATTCAAAGGAAACTGAGATATATCGTTATAGGACACAGAGGAAAAAGATACAAAATATTAACTAATTTTCTCAAAGCCAGATGACATTTGTATAAAAAAACGAGATGAAACAGGTTTCCTGATTTTACTGGCTTTTTTACTATTTCATAATCTATAAAAAAATCCCTATTTGTCTTAGTTGTAAATGTAGAATTTTTCATAGGATTATATAGTTGAAAAATCTAATGACCATAGCTGAAATTGATATAAAATTTAAAAAATAAAATATTTTCCTTATAAATTTTACATTGCAGACTCCAATTTCTGATTATCTTTTTAAATTAAGTTTACTGGGGTAACATGGGTTAATACAATTATATAATTTTCATATGTACATTATAATTTGATATCTGCATATTCTATTGTGTG
>NW_011888858.1:645128-647500 GCF_000151845.1 Pteropus vampyrus
CATTAGTTTATTTTGACTTTTACTTCTCTCGGCTTTGAGGTCAAATTCATAAAACCTCCTTTAATCTCAATGTCCTTGAGTTTAGTTTCTATATTTTCTTCTATGAATTTTATTGTTTCAGATCTTATATTCAGGTCCTAAATCCATTTTGAGTTGATTTCCTCAATATGTTTCTTATGTATTATTATCTTTTAGGGGAAAAAAAACAAATAAGCTCTTCGAATCTATAGCTTATCTCTGTTTTGGATAGTAAGCTTTCCTATCTTACAAGGTCCTTAACAAATTTTTAAACCATCATTTTACTTTTAACTGTTTTTTTTTTTTCTTCAATACTATTTATCGAAGAAACTATCATAAACTTAATTTAGGTTCACCAGTGGGTGAAGACGATGATGAAGATGAACAATAAATTGGAAGATAGTCAAAGCACTATAGAGGAGCACCACAGTTCTGTACCACTTTCACCAAACACAGAATATTAATCAGTACTTCAAATATCTGATTTCTTAGATCTCATTAAAACTCCTCAAAATGCCTTGTGGCTACTTTTGTACCCAACACCATGGTGAGAAACAATGTCTGAAACTCTACTCACCTAAATAGCCTTACATTTGTTTCCTGTAACTATATGTATCCTGCTGATTCCATACATAGAAAGCAGTAGGAACAAAATCAATACTGACATTTGTCTGCAAACTATGTGAAATGTCTGACAAGTCATGCAATTCACTTTACAAAGTGAAAAACCAGACATTTTGATAAGTGAAATGATTATCTCCCAATCCTCTCTGATATCAAAGCTGTTAGTTGCCAGCCTTCATCTTAAGAATGGAACTCAGCTGTTCATAAAAACCTCTCTTAATGAGAAATGGCTGGGCTAGAGACAAATGATAATTATCCTTCCTTCTTTGCAAAAAAAAAGTTTTGACATGATAAAGTGCTCTAATCGATTCCAGCTTCTCTTTTGTTGTCGAAAAATCTATTAACCGGTGGGGAACTCTGACCTTAAAGGCCAAAGATGCAGCATTACTGATAGAGGAAGATCCATATTTTTTGTTTGGCAGCTTTGCCTAAAGTAAAGAAAAAGGAAAAGTTTGTATTGTATTTTCATTTCACCAATTGTATGTTTTTTCCACTCTGATTACTCAAAATGTTCTGTCTGGACCTTTCCTATATCTGAAATACTTCTAGAATTTTATACTTGTAGTATAGCTCAACCTAGTGCTCCCTTCTTGGCAATGTCTCAAATATTTATCTGAGGAAAAAAAAAATGCAAGATTTCGTCCAGGCTCCTTGGCGGTATCAACCTTTGAGAGTCGACCAACCTTAATTTTCCAAAGAGAAAATTAATGTTTAAATCAGGATTAATAATAGCATAGATTCATGGTTCTACTTTAGAATGATCTCAGTACTGAGATTATCAAATGAACTCAATAAGATTGACAATTTTTGAGGAAACTCATCTTCTAAAATTCTATACAACACTATCAAATAATTAAACAGTTAAAGCCCTTTTTAATAAGTTATGTATGTTTGCAAGTACAGACTATGAATACACTAATTTTATAATTGGATAAAAATGAGTAACTTAAATATAGACTAAAAGGATGTTTCTTTGAAAAAGCTAATAAAACAGGCATACTCTGGCAAGATAAGTCAAAAACTAAAGAAAGGGTATGAAAAATAATATTTAAAATAAAGACTTAAAAACCATCATTACAAATGCTATGAAAAAATAAATGTTATAAATTTGACAATAAGCAAAATGTACAGCTTTCTAGAAAAATAACTTGCCAAACCTAATATAAAAACTAGAAATATATACTGTTTTATAGGTATTTCGTAATCAAACCAATATTTAAAATTTTCCCCCAAAATAATACATCAGACCCAGATATTTTTTAGCAAGTTTTATTAGCAAGTTTTATTAGCAAATTTTATCAAATATTCAAGTAACTAGTATTACCAATCTTATATAAATATTGAAATAATGGAAAAAAATAGAAATTCCCCAATTTCATTAAATAAACAAGTATATCTTTGATGCCAAAGCCAGGTATGAATTGTGTGATAAATTAAAATTTTCATCTAATTCCACCAATGATCATAAATGAACATATTGTAAATAAAATATGAGCAAATTTATTATAATAAAGTTTATAAAATAATTATGCATCATGATCAGGTTCAATCTGTCTCAGAAATGCAAGCATAATTTATAATTAAAATAAATATCAATATTATTTACTACATTAACATAATATTGATGGAAACATACAATCAATGCAAAATACAAAGAATTGTATTTCATTAAAAAAATCTTAGTAACTTGTTCATAGACGTGAGCTTCCATAACAGTAAAAAGATGTATC
>NW_011888858.1:647550-658504 GCF_000151845.1 Pteropus vampyrus
CTAATTTTATAATTGGATAAAAATGAGTAACTTAAATATAGACTAAAAGGATGTTTCTTTGAAAAAGCTAATAAAACAGGCATACTCTGGCAAGATAAGTCAAAAACTAAAGAAAGGGTATGAAAAATAATATTTAAAATAAAGACTTAAAAACCATCATTACAAACGCTATGAAAAAATAAATGTTATAAATTTGACAATAAGCAAAATGTACAGCTTTCTAGAAAAATAACTTGCCAAACCTAATATAAAAACTAGAAATATATACTGTTTTATAGGTATTTCGTAATCAAACCAATATTTAAAATTTTCCCCCAAAATAATACATCAGACCCAGATATTTTTTAGCAAGTTTTATTAGCAAGTTTTATTAGCAAATTTTATCAAATATTCAAGTAACTAGTATTACCAATCTTATATAAATATTGAAATAATGGAAAAAAATAGAAATTCCCCAATTTCATTAAATAAACAAGTATATCTTTGATGCCAAAGCCAGGTATGAATTGTGTGATAAATTAAAATTTTCATCTAATTCCACCAATGATCATAAATGAACATATTGTAAATAAAATATGAGCAAATTTATTATAATAAAGTTTATAAAATAATTATGCATCATGATCAGGTTCAATCTGTCTCAGAAATGCAAGCATAATTTATAATTAAAATAAATATCAATATTATTTACTACATTAACATAATATTGATGGAAACATACAATCAATGCAAAATACAAAGAATTGTATTTCATTAAAAAAATCTTAGTAACTTGTTCATAGACGTGAGCTTCCATAACAGTAAAAAGATGTATCAAAAGAGTGGGTGAAATGTACTTTAAATTTAGAAATTAGACAAACACACTTCTATTGAGAAATATAATGCAGATATGTAGCTGATGACGTTAAAAAATAAAAATAAATTTTGTTTGGAAAGGAAAATACAAAAAATAAATTCTTCTTCATGACCATAATTACCCTCACAAGAATTTCAAGAAAAGTAATAGAAAATATTTGTAATATGTGAGATCATACAATATCTATATCAAAAATTTATTGTCTCAAACATCCCAATATTTGTTATTTTTAATATGTATTATGTACAATAAGAAACAAAAAAATAAAAATTTCAGAGGTATAACAAAATTTTAATACAAGATATAGAACTTCATAGAGAAAAATGAAAATCTATATCAAAAGACCTAGAAGAAGACGTAAATAAATGTAGAAATATATAAATTATGTGCAATTTTTTTAAATTCCGAAAAGATTTTTAATGAACTGACATGTTAATCCTAAAAATTACATGAAATAGTGCACTATAAAGAACAACAACAAAAATAAAATTGCAAAAAGTATTAGCTATGAGGACTCATTTTTTCCAAATACCTGTAGGCATTATTAACCAATATAATACTTATAAACAAAATCATTTTCATACAAAAGCTTGGTGCAGAACAGAGGAGGTATTGCAGGAAACATCTGGTCATGATAGACTTTTCAACAAGTGATGTTGAAACAATTGCCTATTTGTGAAAAAAAGATAAAATAAAATCCCTAGCTTACACTATATAAAAATAAAAACTGTAAGGATTAAAGATATAAATGTGAAGAACAAAACTGTGTAAGTATTTAAGTCCATGTATGTAATAATGCCAAAAACATATAATTTATAATATAAATTTTCTTATAGTAATATTTTCTCCCAAATTTGAAAGGATTTAACAGTTTTTTTCACATATTTGGCTCTTCCATAACCACAGAATCTAAGTTAGATGGATGTTAACAACAAACACTTATTGCATATTTAGCAATATTTCTTTTATTTTTTTATGAGAATGGCTAGAAAGGAATGTTATACAGACACACACTATAAAGATGGCACATCTTAAATACTGCTGTGAAGAATTGATACTATTTTTCAGGTATAGATGGTGAAGCAGTCTAATTTAGTCAAGATTAATTCTCTACAAGTGTATAGTTGCAATTATAATTCTTATATTTAGAAGAGTGACATGACTTTCCCAGGATTTCAAAACTTATTTATACATTAAATAATGGAATCTTTTGTAAATTTTTATACCTTATCCTCCTATATTCAATCTCTTTCCTGGGACTATCTTATTTTGAAATTTTATTTCTTTTATTTCTCCTTCTGCCAGTAGTCAAGGGTAGGCTATAATGTGATTGTTCAAAGTTCAGCTACCAAAATAAGTGCATATGTGTATGTGTGTGTTTATATGTGTGTGTGTGTGTGTGTGTGTATACTGAAAAACATAGGTTAGTCATGTGCCTTGACTAAACACACACACACACACACACACACACACACATAAATATATATTTTACTTGGTGAAGTGTATATGTGTGTATATACATATATATGTTCTAAGTGAATATTATATGAATGCATTCACTTAGAACAGTGCCTTTCCCATAGTGCTCTCTCAGAAAAAAGTTAGCTTTATTGGCTTTAGTAGTCAGATCATTATCTCACTCCCTTGAATATACCTTTCTAACAATCTTTCTGACAAAAGATTGTCTCTACAGTATATGTGAGCTACCAATGGTCCCTAAAATTAATTTCCTCTTCTTTCAAGGCACATGACTAAACTATTTTTCGGTTTGCTTTGCAATTAGTTTTGGAGTTCTTTGAGTTCAAACCAATGGTCTTTGAGCAAAAAAGCACACAAGACTTTGAGTACCTGGTGATAAAAAGCCCCCACACTTGTGCCACTGTAGTGTTTCTCTCTTCTGACTGATAACCTCAAGGCTGAAGGTGCATGCCATGTAACAGAGCAGCTATTACTATAGGACCTACATAAACATTTGGAGTATATCTTCCAGAGCCTGCAGTGAGAAAGAATTACACCGTTTTTTAGAGTAGTTAAAATTTGGGTACTGTATTTATCAGGCTTCCCCAGAGAAACATAATTTATTTATTTATTATAATAAATGGCTCATGAAATTATGGAGGCTGAGAAGTCCCACATTTTCTGTCTGCAACCTGGAGAACCAGAAAAGTTGGTGATATAACTTAGTCCAAGTCTGAAAGAGTGAGAACTAGGGAAATCAATGGTGTTTAAGGCCTAGTTTGAGACTAAAGGCCAAATAATGGGGGTCAGAAGTGGAGTGCAGTGGTACAAGTCTTGGTTGGAGTTCCAAGAAAAGAGAATGAGGAGCATCAATGTTGGAGGGCAGAAGATTAATGCCTCAACTCAAGCAAAGAGCAAATTTCCTCCTCCTCCACCTCTTTATTCTATTCATGCCCTCAACAAATTGGCTGATGCTCATCTGCATTGGTGAGGGCAATCTGCTTTATTCAGTCTACAGATTTTTTTTTTTTTTTAGTCTACAGATTTTAATGCTAATCTCTTCTAGAAACACCTTCACAGATACACCCAGGAAATATCTTTTACTAGCTATCTGGCATCCCTTAGCCAAGTTGATGCATAGAATTAACCATCACAGGTACTATATTATATGGGTCTAAATTATTCTAATACCACTTGTCATTCTCAATACAAAAACTTGCCATAACTCCTAACTGAAAGTCATATTTCAGAATCAAGATCATTTTGTTCAGTTCTGCTCACCACATTTTAAGCAAAGCATAGACTAATGAGCATGTGTTTAGGTATATAATCAGATAGAGAGTTGACTTAATAAGATGTTGAAGAACTGATGACTATTCAAATTGAAGATAATACTTATAGAGCTCACGATTCTTTTGCTCACTCATTCATTTATTTGAATTTAATTTACTGATTGCCTATAAATTTTAATTTCTTATACTGGAATTAAAAATATACTTAAATAATATGTCTGTACTCAAAAGAAAAATAGCCTTATAGGTAGAATAAGCTTAAATAAATAATTACAATAAATTGTAATAGATAATCCAGGGCATGTAGAGAAATATAACTTGGTAGAAATAATGATTAACACAGTCAATATTTGAGATCTGAATAATTTTTACGTAGGTAATTTTGAATCTGTCCTTGAATACATGTAAGAAGGTAAGCCAAATGAGGCCTAAATGGGTCATTGAAATGAAAAAAATAGTACAAGAAAAATTTTCTTCAAATATTTTTAAGTGCTGTCACATGGAAGAGAGCACAGAATTGTTTTGCTTTGTTCAGCAATATTGGTAAAAGAATTTCTTGTGGGAGATTAAGCAGAGAATGTGTAAAACAAGTCATTTTCATGGTACTAAAACTGGCCTTGGTAGATGATCACAAAAAGGCTTAGAGAAAAGACAAAAACACCAAAAGTGTTTTCTTAGATGACAGTAACAAAGTCAAGCAGAAAAGTGAATCTGAACCTGGTTATTCATCAAAGAAGCCGGGCAAATGTTAAGTATGGAGCTTTATTTGTGGAATAAGAAGTGGAAGAACAATTTAAGAGCAAAATCAAAGCAGATAAAGAGGAGTTGGTCTAGATTGCTTCTGGATAGTGAGTACTAAAGATTTATTGGCTTTCAAGCCCACCAGCTGGAGCTCAGTGAACAGTCTCATAAAGGTGCTATCTTAACACAGTATTTAGAGAGATAGATATTCTTTCAATATTTGCTGCAATATATTCCTCCCAGTAATGGGTTTAATTGTGATCCTCAAAAAAAGATATGTTGGTGTCTTTACAGAGGTAATCAAATTAAAATATAATCATTAGGATAAGCCCTAATCCAATAAGACTGGTGTCCTTATTACAAATGCAAATTTGAACACAGAGACAGAAATATGCACAGGAAGAATGCCTTGTGAAAATAGAGGCAGAGATTAGAGTGATGGGTCTACAATCCAAAGAATGCCAAAGATTGATAACAAACCACCAGAAGCTAGGAAAGAGGCATAGAGCAGATCCTTTCCTTCCTCACAGCCTCAAGAGGAACTAATCTTGTTCCAGCCTTGATTTCAGACACCTAGCCTCCAGGCTGTGAAACAATAAATTTCTGTTGTTTAAGCCCTCCATTTTATGATATTTTGTTATGGCAGCCCTAAGAAACTAATATAATTATATTTATTGGGAATTTAACATTTGCTATATAATATTTTAGGTACTTTCTTATCATGTTATTAGTTGTAACTTTAAGGCATATTAAGTATAGTAATTAGCACAAATAAAATCTTTATGATTTGTTTAAAATATTGTGTAAGGAGAATCATAAATTATGCATCAATGATTTTGAGATTTATCAGTAGTTCATTTCTGTATTTTTTTCTTTCTTTTCCAATTTCTTTGTCAGAATTTGATATCAGGGTCATAACGGTTTCAGAAAAAGACTTGATTAGTCATCCCTTCTATTTTCTGAAAATATTTGTGCTAAATTATTGTCATTTGCTCCTTGTTTCATAAAATTCACCAGTAAAACCATCTGGAACTTGACTTTTATTTTGAAGATATATGGATAACAAATTTAATTTTTTAAACAAATAAAACCTACTAAATAAATATAGACAAATATTGAGATTGAGGAAAAAATGACACTAATTCCAAAAGACATAGACCTTAATATTGAAATAAAATCATCACAAAAAAATTCTAGAAGATAAATGCAAAATCTAGTGCTATGAATAAAAGAGGTGGTATACAAATTAATTTTATTATTAAAGGAACATTAATAAATCTATTAGTGAAGAAACATCTCAAATAAAATGAGAGTAAAAAGTAAAATGAATCATAAAACAAATGATCCACCTCACTAATGAAGAACTTGAAATAGACTTAAAAATACATCTATCTATATCTATACATCTATCTATATGTTCAAATTCCATCAACAGTATATGAAAAAGCCTTTTTTTCATGCCAACAATAATCTTAATTTCTTTACCTATCATATGAATAGGCAAAGATAGGCAAAGATAATTAAGATTATGGAAATCTAATGCTGGAAAAGGAATGAAAGACATAATAAATTTTGCAGGTGCTCAGAAAACATCATTTTTCATCTTTATTTTTAGTTTTATTTTTTTTTAATGTAATATACTCCTGGAGGAAATAAAGCTTCTTCAGTAACATAAACATAAAATCTCTATTTTTCATATGCTTTTTAATCTCATATCTGAAACCTGTCTTGAATTGATTTAAAGGAATGCTTATAGCAAATCTAGCCAACAATATATATTCACCAATGCACAAATCACCTTGAAATCATGTGTTCTTGCTATGTAAAAATTACTATTTTCTTCTCCTTTTGTGATAGTCAGTTTAGAAGAAACTCATAATTTAGGAAACATGGAAAGTAATGAAGATTATATAGCATATATCAGTAAATGGGTTGAAATTTTTTTTGATTGAATCTTTCTTTATAAATATGATTTGAAATTTCAATAAGGGCATAATGCAAATGCCACCCAGTACATTCAGCAAATGTTACCTTCTATAACAGAACACAACTCAGGCTCCAAATGTGATTTGAGTAAAAAAGAACCTTGATGAAATAGCTCGTAAATGACACTTTAGCTTTTCAGTTTTGAGTGATTTTAATACTGAATTTAAGAACAATATTGCTGCATTTGTAAACCAAGTTTACTTCTAGTTTTATATAACTATTAAGTGTTTTCCTTTAACATTCAGGAAATTATTGCTTCTTCCACTAAAGTCATATTTCATTTTTGTACTATAATAGCTTTTAAAACTCTGGATAAGTGGCCCAACATCCTAACTGTTCCTGTGGGCATTCCTTGTATTTCCATGAAATCAACTTTGCAACAAAAATTTTCAAGAATTGTTTAGCAGGAGGCTTTCTCTCCTTTTTTAAAGTCTCTGTAATAACGAAGGATTATATCTATAAAATCTATATAACAAAGTTTTCAAATGACAATTCATATAAAAATACAGAGATTCAGTGAATAAACAAGCCAAATTATTCGAAGTCATGTTCTCTATACCCAGCATAAAACGAGATCCATCTCTGCAGATTATCTTCATTTATATTTTTTTCTCATTGACATTCAGCTATCACAGCACTCAGAGTAAATCAAATCATGAATATTATTTTTTAAATTCCACTAAGAATCAAGATAACTCAGGAATTTTGGATTACTCTAATATAACTTCTAATAATGGTTCAATGATGTGGGCCACCATTGGGTAACTAAATTAAGATCAACATCCTGAAATTCACATACTTCTAAGTGCTGCGCAACAGATGGTTTGGTAGTGGCCTAGGGACGCTACTTAAGGGATATAATCAGAGAGCTTAAAACCCTAGTCTCAGAAAAATCTCTGAGCCTCTTATTTATATAATCAATCACCATCATCCTATTTTTAATTATTGTTTGCTCCTGGTTAGGGGTTGCTTTCAGCTCCAAGGGGCTCCTCATGGTCCTTGCACACGGCCCCTTTCATCTTTAAAGCCAGAAAAGACATATGAAATCTATTTTTGTTTTGTTAGTTTGTTTTTGGTTCAAATATCTCTAACTTCACATCCTGCTACTAGCTAGAGAAATATCTTTGCTTTTACAGAGTTCATGTAATTAGATTAGACCCACCAGGATTTCAAAATTTCCTTTTGGAGTAACTCAATATCGATTGATTAGCAATTTTAATTACATCTGCAAAATCTATTTTGCTATATAACAGAAGTTAATCATGGGCAAGAAGCCTCTATACTTACGGTCATGGAGATTAAGGATAAAAATCTTGGGTGCCAACTTTAGAACTTGCCTACCACAGGAGTTTATATTCCATCCCACCTTCCCCCTGCCATAAACAGAAAATGTTGTAATTCTACTGCTAGAGTAAATGTCAGTGTACATAAATAAGATGTTGGGCTTCAATTTTCTGCCCAGCAGAAGCAGGTAGTGCTCCAAGTCACCTATCAGAGTACTTTAATGGGTGTCCAGCAGAATGGTGAGCCACCCACACACCTAGCAGCAATGAGGCATGGCAAGGTAGTAGGAGATGGGCTAGTTAGCACTCTATTTGTCTTGTGTAAGCAAGACCTAGTGATGAGCTGAGTCTCTATTCTCATCCAATAGCAACAGGACTGAATGAGACTTTGTGAGGCAAGGTTACTCAGCACTTGGCCTTCAAACACGTCACCCTGGTGTCAGCAGGAGAACATAACATCTAACACCAATGTACCCTAAATGAGGTAATTGCCTGCTTTAAAAAATTATATAGGATCCAGAGTCTTACTATGTAATACTCAAAATATCCACAGTACAATTAAAAAAAAAATTACTCTTCATACCAATAACCAGGACAATCACAACTTGTATAAGAAGATACAATCAAGACATCAACATTGAGATTACTGAGATGTTGAAATTACTTGACAAGGATTTTAAAGTTGCAATCACAAAAAAATGCTTTAATGAGCAATTATGATAAAAAAGAAAGAAAGAAAATTTTGGCAAAGGAACTGAGGATAAAAAAAAAAAATCATAGATCTGAAAAATACTGTAACTGAAGGAAAAAAGCAAACACCATAATGGATGGGCTCAATAGCAGAATGGAGATGACAGAGAAAAGTCAGCATATCAATAGACACTACAATCTGAATAATCTGGAAAAGAGAGAACACAGACTAAAAAAGGAAAAATCAAGAACTAACCTGTAGATCAATACAGGACAATCTATCAAGCACCCACATTATTGGAGCCCTAGAAAGAGAGGAGAAAGAATGTGGAATTCATACAAGAAATTGGACACATCTCAAAGACACTATGCTGAGTGAAAAAAGAAAACAATTTAAAAAGTTTAGATATTGTATTGTTCTATTTAACATTTCTGAATAGTAAAATTATACAGACAGACAACAGATTGGTGATTTCAATAGGTTAAAGATGAAGGTGGGAGAAAGTTTGGGCATGGCAATAAAGGATTAGCCTGATGGAACATGTGGTGGGGTAACAATTCTCTATTTTCAGTGTGGTCGTAGTTGCACAAATATATACATGTGATAAAAATGCAAAGCATGGTATATCTCCCTTCCCCCACCCACATAAATGATTTTCTGTAATAAGTTCTGTGGAATGTACACCAATGTCAATCTCCTGGTTTGATGGAACTATTCAAGAGGTTACCACTGGGGACACCTGGGTGAAGCATGTGTATACTCTCCCTATACTTTATTATTGTAATTGTTTGGGTTTTTTTTTTTTTTTTTTTTTGCTACTTACTGTTAATCTATACTCATATCAAAATAAAACTTAAAAATTTGTTAAACAAATACTCTTTGATGGAGTTCGGTCTACTCTCTATACCTCAGTTTACCTTTCCTTTAAGATGTTTTAATTCAGCCGAAACTATTTATCATGACTTTGTCCTAATACACAGAATGAGAACTTAGGTTGACTCTTCCTTAGACTGCTAACAATAAGATGTGTTACTTTTATTATTTGCATTCCATGACTAAATTTTAGTTTTTTCTCTTCTAGCTACTTAGTGAATAGGCTTAGAATAACTACATATAAAAGCAATACCAAGAAAGTCCATTTCAAATTCCTAAGTCTATCTGTATAACTAGGCAAGTGGAACACTGGATCTCTGGTGAATTAACATGTTTCATTACTATAGCCCCTAGATTTTGAATAGATCATTTTGGATTTCTAGAGTTGACTCATTCTATTGTTTCTTTTTTTAGCTATAAAGTAGTGATACTTTCCTTACCTTATGTCTTTTGAAAGAAGTAACTACTAAAGCGTCTAATGAAATTTAAAAAATCTGAACATAGTTTTTATAACATGTTATAACAAGTAAAACAGGGAGAAATACTGATACTGACATTGTAAATCCTTTGGATTCTAATACAAAAGGAAATTAAGAGATATATGCATTAAAAGAAAAATAATTATAATAATTTAAAAGAGAGGTACAACACAGTAGTATAAAATATAGTTTTTAAGTTAAAAATCTGTAGTTTCAAGAAAATAATCAAATGACATTCACAAACATGTTTAAGAAACTTTTATAATCTAATCATAGAAATATCCAGTTAGTAAATTCATTTGGTGAACCACTCAATTGAAAATAAGGACTCGAAAAATAAAATAGTGCTTAGAAAAAAAATCTTTAAGATTTTATATTTTATGCCAACAAATGAGGAAATCTAGAGTAATTTGGTAGATGATTTTTTTTTCTTGTTGCTATCTCCAGTAAAGTGTACCAATATAATGAAAATAGAAGTAAAATATTCAGGAATGTTAAAATCCTTTGAGAGGTTTGACTATTCCACAGTAAATTACCCAAAAGAAAAGTTAAATATTTTATGATGTATTCTGTTGTGTTTATTTGATGACTGTATTTTCATTTGTTTACTGGGTGGACATAGTAGAGTCCTCAACTTGTATTAATGACAGAAAACTTCAACCTTGAATATCAGCTTACCTTAAACAAAGGCAGGGGAACAATATAGTAGCATGAAAATATCTTTATATTGCTATCAACTAAATATTCAGTTAGAAAGAGTTAAAAATAGAAGCTAACCATAAATTACTACAATGAAGAATAATTTAATTATTTTGTCATTTTTCTGGACAAATAATAGACATAGAAGAATAACTTTTTAATTTAAATTCTATAAAATATCACTGCATTAGATTTGGAAGATATTTCATTATTAATATTTTCATATCTACATTAGGGGTCATAATTACCAATAACCGATGAAATATCAAAAATATATTATTTTTTAAATATTGTATTTTATTTATACTGTATTGTAACATCTAAAATCTACCTTTCTAGATAGATAGGCTCTCAGTTCTAGATTGACTAAGTTAAATCTTATCATACTTTAATGGGTATATAAATTCAGACATCACCTGAATGAATGTTCTGAAAAAATACAGAAAGAAAACACCTGAGACAGAAGGCTGTAGGAACAAAACTAGAAAAAGAAATCATATAAATTGTCAGCATCCAAAAATGTTGTTCAGTGTTTTTGACAAGCAGGTCAGTGACAAATGCTCACCTTTTGCCTTTTAGACTTAAAAATACATAAA
>NW_011888858.1:659589-677467 GCF_000151845.1 Pteropus vampyrus
TGCCTCTCCTCACTAGAAA
Source organism: Pteropus vampyrus (assembly GCF_000151845.1). NCBI lineage: Eukaryota > Metazoa > Chordata > Mammalia > Chiroptera > Pteropodidae > Pteropus > Pteropus vampyrus. Next base: position 659,609 of record NW_011888858.1, read on the forward strand.
GTAAGTTCTCTAAAGGCAAGGACTTGGTTTACTCTGATAATTGCTATCATGTATCTTTAGAAACTAGAATAGTGCCTGACACGAACTGATGCTCAAAAGTATGTGTTGAATGAATGAAAGAAAATCCTTTGAGAAGAACTAGAAAGAATGAAGAGTCAGGTCCAGATGGCAAGGCAAATACCCTTCTCTTTTTATTTTTCCATAATGATATTTTATTTCCCAAGTCATACTAGTTAAGAAGATAGCCCTCCAACTTTTCCTTCTTCGTAGCAGGATTTTTCTTCTTCTTTTTTCAGTCATCTGCTCTCTAATCAAATATCCTATGTCATATTTGCATGTTTAAGGGTCAGAAAATAAATGTCACTTAAGGCAAAGCACTTTTCCAGGAGGTTACCAAATTGCTGTTCTCATGTGAATAAAGTTGTCTCGACTTTGTTCCATCTCTGCTCCATTTTAGGCCAGATTTCAGTTGAACAAAGACAACTTCTTTTAAGAGATATCCATAATTATTAAACAAGATTTTCTTGAAAGAACTCTTGAAGTTCTTCACAAAATTATCAGTGGTATACTTAGGATGACTGGGAGAAAGGGCAACTGCTGTGAAGACCATACCCACTATCAAGAAGTGTAACTAGATCAAAATAAATAATGTATATTCATTTCTAAATATGTTATATTTTATTATGTATGTCTGATATTAAAAGCCTCATATCTATGGATAAAGAGGTTTTATTAATTTTCATCATATCACAGACTGAATCAAAGACAAAATTGTTTTTTAAAAAGAGAGCAAAATATACAAAAAAGGCAAAAGCACTCTTATGGAACTAAGAAATTGTTTTTAATTTGAGAAAATAAAACTTCTTCAAAGCCCTAAAAACTTTGCTATCTATCAAAAAAAAAAAAGACAGAATTGTTCACCAATCACTTTTAAAAAATGACAACTTTTGGTAGAATAATCAATCATAAAATATAAGACCAAGAAAATTTCTAGTGAGAGTGTCAAATGCTAAGGGTTAAATCTTTATTTAGTTCTGAATTGTCAGTATGACAACTAACGTGATTTACTCAAAATGCAGTGCTTTAAATTCAATAGTAATGTTACTAAGATGTTTTAAAGAAAGAAAATAATCTTATTATGTATGCAGCTGCATAATGAGTGTATATGCATGTAAATATACACACGCATACACATACATATACATATACATAGATATATAGAGAGGGATCATCTGCAATAAAATTGCCTTTTCAACTTTCCTCACTTCTCTAGGCCTATCCTCTAAAATTCAAATACTAAAGAATTTTCAAGGCCCCAAATTGGATGAACTCTTACATTTCAGTTCATACTAAAATAAAAATTTTAGAATTATTGGTTGGCAAAAGCTGAACTAAAATTTTCTACTAAAATAATAAAAAGAGTGAGTTTTCCAATGGCAGTTGAAATGATTTTACCAATAATTATACTGTCCAGATGAGTGGCACACAAATAGCTGACCAATGGAAGGAAATGATGGATTATTTAAGGGAAAAACTTCTCTCCGAGTGAGTTCTTACAACCAGTAACAACGTAGAATGCACCTTTCTGTACAGACTTTTCTTATTTGATGCACTTATCTGGTAACAGTGCAGTTTGGTGGAAAAAGCACAGTATATGTATACTACTCTTAGGTTAACAAACAATTAGTTTGTTAACATGAGCAAGTTACTTCACCAATATGCATCTTTGGTTTCTTATCTGAAATATTATTGGGACAATATAAGTTTCTTAAAATTAATTTTAGACTTAAATATCTATGGAAAAAAAAACAAGTAAAAATAAATAAAAGAAAACAGAACAAAAAACAGTAAACCACCTTTTTGCCATAGATGTTTAAGAAGTTATTTAAGGGCTACCATGGATATTTTAGAAGATATGTCCTCAAGTTACAGTGTCTTTGTTTATTTAATTGCTTATTCTCTGGCATGATTCTCCTTATCTTTCTTATTATAGAAATAATACTCATTTAATAATTAATTTTAGTCCTTTTTCTAATTAGAAAATTAAAATAGACGCTTAGGTTAAAAATATAGCAGTTATATGAATAATTCTATGCCCATAGATTTTATAACCTACATGTAATGGACCAATTCCGTGAAAAACAGAAGCTGTAAAAACTCACACAGGAAGAAACAGATAATCTGAATAGGTCTATATATACTATATATTCCTTCAACTTTGTTTTTTTCCTCCAATATTGTGTTGGCTCATCATATAAACTTTAGAATTAATTTTTAAATATCCACGAAACAACTGAGATTTTGGTTAGGATTACATTGAATTTATAGATCAAATTGGGAAGAACTCACATTTTGACAATACTGTCCCCCTTTTCATAAATTTGGAATGTTTCTCTTTTATTCAGTACTTCTTTAATTTCATTCACCAAAGTGTTATAATTTTCTTTTAAATATTTTGTTAGATTTATACCTTTCCATTTCATCTTTTTAGATGCTAATGTAGATAGTATTATGTTTTTAATTTCAAATTCCACTTGTTTATTGCTAATGTATAGGAAAGTGACTGACTTTTATATGTTAATTTTGTATCTGGCAACCTTGCTATAATTATTTATAATTTCCAGAACTTTTTTCATTAATTTTTCAGATTTTTTACATAAATAGTTATGTCATTTGCAAACAAAAAGTTTTATTTCTCTTTTCTCAATCTGTATACCTTTTCTTTACTTTGCCTGTCTTATTTTGTGAATATTTACAAATTGATTCTAAAGTTTATAAGAAGAGATGAAAGATCCAGAATAGCCAACAAAATGTTGGAGAAAAAGAAAATCAAGACATTAGGGCATTGGAAACAGAATAGACAAGGAGCTGAATGGAACAGAATAGAAAGAAGAGAAATAGATCCATATAAATGTGCAATCAAATAATCTTTGACAAAGGAGCAGGCTAATACAATGTAGGAAACATAGTCTTTCCTGGACTATGTTTGCTGGAACAACTGGACACCTACATGCAAAAAAAAAAAAAAAGTGAATCTAGAGACCTCACACCTGTCACAAAATGAACTTAAAATGGATCACAGACTTACCTAAGTGTAAGACACAAAACTATAAACACCCAAAACATAACATAGGGGAAAACCTATGTGAGCTTGTGTATGATGACTTAGAGACAACAAAAAAAGTACAATTCATGAATGAAATAGTTGGTAAGTTAGACTTCATTAAAATGAAGAACTTCTGCTCTACAAAAGACAATGTCAAAAGAATGAGAAGACAAGCCACAACTGGGAGAAATATCTGAAAAACAAACATATGACAAAAGACTGTTATCTAAACTACACAAAGAACTCTTAAAAGTCAATAATAAGAAACAATCTAATTAGAAAATGGGTAAACACATTAACAGATGCTTCATCAAAGAAGACATACAAATTACAAATAAGCATATGAAAATATGTTCTACATCATTTCTCGTAAGCAAAATGCAAAATAAAACAATGAAATACCACTATATACCTATTAGAATGGCCCAAATCTAGAACACCGACAATACTGAATGCTGACAAGGACATGGAGCAAAAGTAACTCTCATTCATAGCTGGTAGGAATGTAAAATAGCACAGCTACTTTGGAAGACAGTTTGGTGGTTTCTTATAAAACTTTCTTATAAATATATCTCTTACAATATGATCTAGCAATTACTTTTTTTTGTATGCGTACAAAGGAGTTGAAAACATATCCACACAAAAACCTGCACATGGATGTTTATGGTAGCTTCATTCTTAATTGCCATGTTTAGAAGCAACCGAGATATCCTTCAGTATTGGAAGGGATAAATAAACTGTGGTACATCCTGACTATGGAATATTACTTAGTGCTAAAAAGAAATGAGCTATCAAGCCATGAAAATTATGGGGAGACTTAAATGTATACTACTAAGCTAAAAAAAAAAAAGCCAATTAGAAAAGGCTATATACTGTATGATTCTAACTATGATATTCTGGAAAAGGTAAAATGATGATGACAGTAAGAAGATCGTGGTTGTTAGGGCTTGGGGTTGGGAGAGATATGACCAGGCAGAGAACAGAGGATTTTTTAGAGCAATTAAAATATTCCGTATGATACTATAGTGGTACATGTTATATATTTGTCTAAACCCACAGAATGTACAACACCAAAAGTAAACTTTAATGTAAACTATAGACTTTGAGTGATTAATATGTATCAGTGTAGGTTCATCAATTATAACAGAAGTACCACTCTAGTGGAGAATGTTGATAATAGTAGAAGTAATGCATGTGTAAGGTGGAGAGTATTAGGGAAATCTCTGTACCATCTTTTCAACTTTGCTTTGAACCTAAATCTAAAAAATAAAAATATTTTAAAGTGTAGTAATTATTTATTTTAAATTTGTGAAGATTTCTTTTATTTATTAATTTCAAAGGCATAGTGCTGAGAAACTTTGTTGAAAATCTCAGCTCTGAGAAAAACTAGTTTGAAATCAAATCATTGTCGATGGAACACATTCTGCCTTTGCCTGGAGTACCTAAACCATTTGGGTCATTGAAGTAGCCTCAATTTCCAACCTCAGTGCTCAGATAAGAGAATTTTTTAGCTAATTTTTTTGTTTGTTTGTTTTTGTTTTCATAGCCTTCCTCATTTTATCTTAACTTTGTAGTTGCTAAAAAGACAGAACCCAATGTTTTCTTTTTACTATTGTTGTTAATCAAACTACGGCATTGCTAATAGAAACTAAAAATTTGTTTTTAACTAGACGTGGCCAAAGCCACATAATTTGAACAATTACTTCTTCCTTACTAATGATATCCTCAGCCCTGTTTTTGTTTTTTTTTTCTGTCTCCTGAATGAAACTACTGTGATAAACAAACTAGAGCTATTTTGTGTTTTTCCAAGTTGTTCCTTAGAAATAATCATTAGACACAAACACAAGCCCTATTAAAAGTCCCTTCCCACACTCCTTTTTAGTTATCTGCCCTGCTGTTTCTCATGGACAGTGTTCTTCAATGTTTCAGAAAATTAAATAAACCTAACTTCGTATTACTGCAAGTGTATTCCTGGTGATATTTATCACATAAGCTTTCTCGACATGAAAAAGTATAACTTTAAACATGGTGAAAGACATTTGTTGATTGACTCTTCAGTAAAAATTTTCTTCCTCCTGTCAACACTTTTTTATCTGCCCATTCTTGGCTACATGGCTTGAGTGGAAATGATTAACTACAACAAACCTCCTTGGCTAATGAGATTTGTTTAAAATCAAGAGAAACAAGTAATATCTAAGATTTAAAGAGAAAGCAGAAGAAATGCTCTATTTTCTCTTGGATTGTGAAGTGTAAAAATATGTGGTGTGAATATGCTCTAATGGTTTTGTTGTCCTGGAGGAGAATCTGGAACTCTGGTGTGGAATCTGACACTATCAAAGCATAGTGAAGAGACAGAGACATAAAGTCCTAGGGCAGACTGTGTGAATCCCTGGATCCAATGTTGCTGGCCTCTAACTTTTCAGATAAGTATACCAATAAAGTTTCTTCTTTATTTAAGCTAATTTGAAGTTTTTCTTTGTTTCTTTGTTTGTTTTTAACTGAATTAAAAAAAAAAAAACTTCTGTTATAATTACATATGTACTCTGACCTAAAGACATAGAGAATACGGTAAAAATTCAGAGGAAATATCAACTTTGCTGATTGCATATGCACCATGGCAGAATAAGACCAATTAAAGACTAGTCTTTTTCCACTAACACTGGCTCATCCACATGGCAAGGAGAAGACATAATAGTCTAGAAGTTGTATGTTTGACAGTGTTCATTAATAACAGCAGAATCAGATCTCATTCTCTTCATGTGGCCAGTCTCTAATAGAAAATAAAATGAAAAATATTAACCCTGAAAGTATTAAAAGCCTTGATTGTTACTTTGGAAAAGAGAAAATAGAATAAAGTCCTAATAATTGTTTTTCAGTTTTGAGGGGTCTAAATAGTGAGAGAAAGTACAAACTGTTCTCATCCTCCAAAGAAAAAGACACTTGGAAATTTTATAAATGCTAAAATCTGTAAGCCTCAGAAACCTAAGTGGTAATTCACAGCCTATATCTTATGAAGCAAGAACTAATAGTAAAAATTAAAGCTAAATTATTTTATTTATTAATTCCATTTCAGGCATGTACATAATTTATTTCACTCCATGAAGCATATATAATCATTATCATTTTGATTGTATACACAGGAACCTGAAGTGGTAGAGAGCAACTTGCCCGATAGTATCCAATTATACTTTAAAAGGCAAACCCGAGATTTGAACCCATTTTTCTCACCTGTCAGAGAACATATACCTAACTACTAGCTACGTTTCATTACTAAAATCCAAATAATTTTATTCTCAGCCTGAAGATCCTGAACATCTCTAAAGATAGAATCGAAGAATCAGTTTTCTCTTTAAGGATGTTATGAACAACAACAAAAAAGCAATAAAATCTTTGTCAGATACTTAATTCTATAAATAATATTATTTTACTATTTTTTTTGCCTGTCTTTTCTTCTTATATATGTGTCTAAGGAAGCTGGAAGGCCTTTATTCAATAATAAATATCAACTCTTACTATCTTTTAGGCACTAATATTTGTACTGATAATACAACTTCTCATGGAATTTACACTTTGAAACAGGTATTGAGTAAGTTAAATAACAATTATAGAACATTAGAAGCTATTTAAAACAGCGATCCTGAGAACAGGATAAAAAATGACAGGGATAGAGATGGTAATGCTATTTTGTTAGGATGGTGAGGTAAAGGAATCTGAAAATATAAAAACTGAGAAAAAACAAGTGAAATGAGAAAGAAAGTCATTTAAAAATCTAGAAGAGCACTTCAACTTAAAATGATAAGGACAAAGATTTTAGGTGAGAATAACTTGATAGTTTGAAGGGACAGCATAATTCCAGTGGTTAAAGAGAAATTAACAATATGTAGAGGTAAGAGATGAGGTTGGAAAAGTGGATAATATCATCTGTGTAATGAGACTCAGATTACGCACAACTTTGTAAGACATGCTAACATATTTAGATTTTTTTCCGGGGTTTTGTGGAAAGGGGACTGGACAATTCAGTTAAGTGTGCCAATAAATTCCAAGTTTAATAATAACTTTAAAAAAATGAGTTGGCATTACAATCATTTCTATAAAAAATCATATATTGAGTATAAAAAATGTAAATGCTGTAATGTTTTCTTAAAGCTTATTTGCCATTTTCTACCTTTACTTTAAGCCTCGTTATAGGTATCTATATGATGCTGCTCAAGAATTATCCAACATTGATGAAATGCATTGTGATAATCTGCTTCCAAGATGAATCCCCATGATCCCCAACTCCTGATATCCATGCCCTGTGTTGAGTGCTGGTTGGACCTAGTGACTCATTTCTAACTAATAGAATAAAGAATTAATGGTTTCTGACTCTAAGACTAGTGCACACGAGGCAGTGTGGTATCTTACTCTCTTTATCATTCCTTCTGGGAGAAGCCAGCTGCATGAAGAGGCCTACAAAGAAAGAAATTGAAGCATCTGTCAACTTCCATGGTTGTGAGTGTAGATGTGGATCCTTTAGCTCTTTCAGACAACTGCTACCCTCCTAACAACTTAACTGTAATCTCATGAGAGAGCTGGAGCTAGAAACACCCAACTAAGCCAGTTCTAGGATATGATTGTCAGAAACTTTATGAGATAATAAATGATTCTTTTAAGTAACTACATTTTTGGATAGTTTGTATAAGCAATAGATAATTAATATAATTGTGTGGTCTAAAAAAAGTTGATGGTATGACTACAAAATCTTTTGTTAAGATCTTAGAAAGTTCAAAAGTGATGTCTGAAAGTACTGTGCAGTCAGACAAAAGACCCTTAAAGATTGTAGTGGCTATAATTCACAGATCCTCTCAATAAAAAGAAAAATGGGCTTCTAAGAATTATAAGGGTATCGTTTCTTTGGAGAAATATGTTAGAAAAAGACTTATTTCAAAGAAATCTATTGGTATGTTTTTATTGAGTGGGATGGACACAAATGAGATTCATAGAATATCTGCAAAATTTTAAAAGATTTCCATATTTGGAAAGATGCTAGCTTTAACTGAAAGAAATGGAAACAGTCTAAAATGAAAGGAGTCATTTAGACATCCAAAATTCTATAGGTAGAAAGTAGACTGAAATTGTTCAGCTGTGAACACATACTAACTTTCATGAGAAAGAAATATGGGTCAAAAGATGGATCAAGATCCAGAAAGTATATTCAAGAGACATGAATAGTCATTTTCAGGTATAAGTAGAAGTGAATTACAACCAAAAAACTTCTAACATCAGACTTGCTTTCTAATTTGCCATCTATTTTAATAACTTGACTTAATTAACAATGAAAATATTGTTTCCTAATCTTCAATAGCCATTTTATCTCTTTCAACAATTTAAGTCCTCATGGTTTAATAACCAATGGAAAATTTAGAGCTCTGTTAATCTAACATTTGTCTAAAAGTTCACAGCTTATGAACCCACAAAATTAAGATTAACATTGTCAGTATAAATGTCAGCATAAGTTAAGTTAAAGGAATGGCCTTTTGACTTCACTATGGGCACATTCTTTAAGCTAATATACAATTCTATTAATCTCTATTAAACATTTTTCTCAATTATATAAGGAGATTATATTTTTGTTATGAGAATTAAATAAAACAAAATATGTAAAAGACTTAGAAGACCCACATGTTGCTCAAAGCATAGCTACTCAAATTCTTGAATATGTGAAATTCTTCCCTTTAACTTTCCTGAATGTTCAAAACAAAATGACAAAAAAAAAACAAAAGAAAACAAACAAAATAAAAACTATATATCATACCAAAACATTTTACTATTTAAAGAGAGAAAGGAGAAAAAAATAAAACATATAAATAAAACATATATAAGTAATATATAAATAATTGCCAACATTTTGAAACCCCAAAACTGGAATGAATGAGTATTCAGTAAAGAATATGAGGCAAGTACATTATATACTTCATCTTCATAAAGAGATAAAATGTCAATTACATATTGATAGAAATGTCCATGTGATTTTTCAGTAACATTATTAATAAAGACTTACTCTTCTCTTGTTTATTTATTTTTTAAAATAATGTCCTTGCACATATAACTAAAACCCAGTCCTTTATTTTGGTTAAAATTCAGTCCCTTATTTGGTTGATTAAAGATGGCTACAATTGGTAGACATGGCTCTACGTGTCCTCCTTTTGAAATTTGGCAGGTTCTCTGCTGTTATGACAAACAGCATAAAGTGGAGGTGATACTGCACTTGCTTCCAGATCCTGGCCTTCAGACACTTGGTATTTTCTTCTTCCTCTCAGAACACTTACTCTTGGAATTCTGAACTGCCAGGCAAGCAGTCCAATTATTCTGAGGTTATCATACCGAGGGCACCATGAGAAAAGACCACGTAAAGAAACTGAAAAAAAAAAGACCTGAGACCACTTTAAAAGAGATGCCTAGCCAGTCTCCAAGCTGTTGAGTTATCCTAAATGAGATCCTGTACATTGTGGAGTAGGCAAGTCTTTTTCTGTATGCTCTGCCTAAGTTCTGAGCCCACAAAATATAAGGAATAATAACAAAATGGATGTTGTTTTCAGCCACTAAATTTAGTGATAGTTTATTGTGTTATAATTGAAAACCAGAGCACTGACGATGATAAAGTCTGCAGTCAGTTATTAGTGAATATCAAGCACCTATTTAGGGTGTTTTCTTAATAATAACATCTCATCTCCAAAAGGAAGACAGTGTATGTAAGTCATAAACATATCCTAAAATTTGTGATTAAGTCACAATTCCAGCAGCATTATTTGGAAAGCAAAGGAAAATTAGCAAAACTTAAAACAAATAGGAATACTGAAAGGTCTTTAGGAGTCTAGCCGTCCTATTACCTGTGTGGGTTGGTTATACAAGAGATAAGATAAACACTTTGAAATGTCCTGCCAAGCTCTATATCCATCAAATATGGTGATAGCAATTTATCTAAAATATCTTTGATTAGAAGCCGTTCAGCCAACAAATACATTTACTGAGCATCTGCATTATGACAAACACCATTAAATGTAATGGGGAAAAAGAACGAAGAAAGAGTACCTGACCTCATGGAATATACATCTAATCAAAGAGACAGACAAAGAAATAAAAGACAAGGAAAAATAATTTTAGAATAAATAAAAACTAATAAATAAATTAGGAAGATTAGAGATTACTGGGGAAAAGACTACTTTAGGTAGAGCAGTCGGGGAGAGTTTCTTTGAGCACATGTTGTGTAAAAGGAGACTTAAAAATTAGATGGACAGAAGGTTGTGGGCACATTTAGTGGCGCTAGGGTTCAACATGTACATTTTCACTGAAATGAAAATAATTTTACATATTCTTGCAACCAAGAAAAGGCAAATGTGATTGGAGAAGGAGATAGAGGGGAATTTAGTGACTCAGCAGAGGAGGATCATGCTCAACAGTGTAGATCATAGTGTGAATGTTAAATTTTATTCTAAAAGCTTTGTGAAACAACTCGAACTTTTAAGTAGTGAAATAATGTGATGCAACTTACCTTTTAAAAAGATCACTTTTATTGACACATAAAAAATTAAAGCAAATCAATAGGAATATAATCAATAGGACTTGCTAATGAGAGAAAGGGGGCAAGAACAATTGTCACATAAACAGAATTACTAATATAGTTACAAATATAAATTGCTGTTATTAATAATAAATGATTACTCAAATTCCTGGCTTCAAGTGAGTGGTAGTGAAATTTATTGAAATGAGCAAGAAAAAAGTAGAGAGAAGCAAAAAAAAGTCAAGAGCTTAAGAGGTTTTATAAGAGGTAGTTGTCTGTGAGATATGCAATTATAGAAAAACAGATAGTTAAGGAGATGCCTGTGCAGAGAAAATAGAATTGTTGAGTCATCACCATAGAGATGACATTGGAATTCTTTGGAATCAAAGAGATTACTGAGAAGAAGTACAGAGAAAGAAATGAGTAACAGGCCCAAACTCAAATCCTGAGGATATCAATTAAGGATTTGGTTTAGGATGAAGGTTAATAAGTGGCGGGGGGTTGGGGGGTGGGGAGTAGCGGGAAGAAAAGACTTTTGTAGAAGCCAAGAAAAGAAAGTATTTCAAGAAGAAAAAGACATTCATTAAGTCCTGTAATAAAAATGTTATTGATAACCTTGACAAAAGAAGATTTAGTGGAAGATTGAGTGGTAAATCTAGATTTCAAGGAGAAAAGAGATAAAATCGGGAGATGAAGATATGAAAGCTCTTTGTGGAAACATCATTTATGATGTCCATCAATAAGGGGGCCATATAAATGCTTCTGTAACTAACTGGAAGGGATGTGCAGTTCACAGAACAAATACAAATTATTAGAATATGTTTATGTTTCTGGGAATGATTAAATAGAAAAGAAAAGATTCTCAAGGGAGGAAATAAAAAGTATGACCAAAAGAGTTAACTTCTTGAAAAGGAATTGGATTCAGAAATGCAGGGATGGACTGTTTTTGATAAGAACAGTAGTACTCTAAATTGTACTAAAAGAGAAAAAGAAGATAGTTCTGCGATAGATAAATTTGTAGATTTGGTGGTAGAATGCTGAGGGAAATTGCTTCTGATGGCTTCTACTTTTTCAATTAGTTAAAAGATGAATATTTAGCCCAGACTACATGTGAATAACATTAGGATTAGAAGAGAGAAGAAGGTAAATCTTGCAGCATGAGAACATGAGCTCAACAAGAAAGCACTGTAAGAGATGGGCAGTTTTGAGTACCTGTTTCAAATGTGTAATATGAAATAATTTAGGTCAGCTGAGTTATTTTCTGTAGTACTGATATAGAGAAAATAAATAGATATCAGTGTTTGAATAACTTCAATGTCATCAAGTGAGTACTATCAAAGTGAAATAAAGGTGAGAGATTTGGCAGGTTTTACAAAGAAAGAATGATAACGATAAAGAATGAATTATAGGCTAGGCAAGGAAAAATGAACACAAGAGAGGTTTAATTAGTAATGATAAATGATATAATATATGGAACAGAGATCTTGATGAAATCGAAGAATCACTTTGTAGAGGTTCTTCAATAAGTATATTGGAAGAATAGAATATAATCTGAGAGACATACCTTTGACACTGAGATTTCAGATGTGGATCATATATAATAACCTAAGCAAATTTATATAACTTGATATAAACTGACAAAGACCTACAAATGAATTAGAAAAGTACATTACTATCTAGGATTTAGTCATATTGTTTCTAATTAAGTGTGATGTTCATGAATACTCTATGTCATATTGTTTCTAACTAAGTGTGATGTTCATGAATACTCTATTTTAATAGAAAATTTGCTTATAATTGCTCATTTTAATTAGAGAGAAAGGTGGTAGACTCAAATATAAACAACATGTGGTATGAGGACCTAAGTTAGGATTTCTTAATGTGATTACGTTCCATGAGAGAAATATAAGTGGAACAAAACTCAACTACAATGATATTTTTGAATTTTTTTCTACAAAGAATGAGATATTTGTGGGTTTGTTTTTGAAATCTAAGTAATATATTTAAAATCAAAAAGTATCATCCAGAAAAAATGAATCATAAAAGGCAATATTTTCTCTAATTTTAATTTCTATTATGGTGATATTGGTTAATGAAATCCAGTAAGTTTCAGGCATACAACCATATGATATCACTTATATGTGAGATATAAACTTAAAAGCAACAAATGAACAGGACAAACAAGCAAAGACTCATGGACATAGACAATAGACTAGTGGTTACCAGAGGATAGGGGGAACGGGGGGAGGGGGAAGATAGATAGGGTAAAAGGGGTCAAATATGTGGTGACAGCAAGAAATTTAACCATGGGTAGTGAACATACAATGCAATGTATGTGTGTATGTGTGTGTGTGTGTGTGTGTGTGTGTGTGTGTGTGTATTCCTTGCTGTTGAATAAAATATTTTTAAATGAGCTATAAATGATCCCAAAATTCTGTGAAGAATTGTTAGACATCTTTTAAAAATAAACCGCTAAGTTTTGAGGGGAAGATTATACGAGTGGGAAAATACAGACTAATAGAAAATAATAAATAAGGAACATAGACAAAAATATGTACTACAATATTATGTCAATTTTAATTAAATAAGTATTAACCTGGACCTAAATACAAGTATATTGTTATCTATGCCATGACTAATAGACAATTGATAACATTGTGTCTTTGAGTTTTGTGGTAAGCTTTAAGTAACAGGTTATTTAGACAGAATAAGAAGAGTTAGCTTTGACTATGTCATAAAGCTCTGGTATAGAGTTCAGGAAGATGTTGTGACATGAAAGCTATATACTATTACTGGTGTCACAGTAATAAATGATTAATAGTCATGTTCTCCAATGGTTAATGTGTATGATAATCAACAGGAAAACAAAAGAATGAGATTTTTAGATGGTCAAATGCATAGGCTAGATTTAAACTATGTCATAACATTCTTGAGCAGGTCAAATTCAATCATGAGATGTGCCAAAATAATATTCCTTTAAAGTCTATTCCCAATTTATCTTTTTTTCATTCTTATTTTTCCTTTCTTTCAAAGGTAAAGTCATTTTGACCCCAGAAACTTATTGAATATTGTGACTCCTTTTTGAACACTCCCCTCAATCCACATTCTTTCTGTGGAATTGACAATAATCATCATTCTGATTTTAGTTCAGTTATTACTTCTGCTGGAAAATCTTCATATTCTGCCAAGAGAGAGTTCAGCTCTTATTAGCATAAGTTCTCATAAGAATACTATCTTAAGACATTATGAAATATAGTATTTAATTATGTTTTTCTCTCTTCCTAGACAAAAAAAAAAACAACAAAATCTTGACATTTGGCAATGTTTTCTGTTTTCAAAATTCAATGAATAAAAGCTTTAGTCAACTTTTAATAATATAATTCAGAACATATAATTTATTTGGCTAGAATTCTATATTGGCTGATCACTATAAGATTAAAATTCCAAATTGCATTTCTGAGCTGCAAGTATATATAGGCTTCTGCTTCATTTCAAACCTCATTTTTTATTGGTATACCACAATTTACTGCACTATGATCTAATTTTCTTTGTAGGGTTTTTTTTTTATGTTTTGTTTGTTTGTTTGTTTAAGGCTTTGTATTAGCTATTTCTTTTGCCTTGATCATTCTGAACTTAGAATTTTCCTACAGTTGACTCCTTAAGCTCTTCAGGGAAAACTTTATCATTCCACAAGTGCCTCACTTCATTCACTGTGGTCAAATGCTAAACCATTACAAATTTTGTTTTCTTCATACCAGTTATTAATGGTTATTAATTTGAATATTTTTAATGTTTATTTTCTATTTCCTTCCACTGAGGTAAAGTTAGAAACCCCACAAAACATTGTTATTAGTTTTCTTTAGTCAATTATTTTTGAAAGAAATGTAAGTAATAAGAAAAAAAGTCTTTATATTTTCAGCTGTATTTGCTATCTTCTGTGCTTCATTCCTTTGTGTAGATCCAGATTCTGATGTGGTATTACTTTTCCTTTGTCCTTTCTTTAATATTTCTATAATACGACTCTACTGGAGATGAACTCTTTTAACACTTTCGTGTCTGAAAAATTATTTATTACTTTTTTGTGTGTGTTTTTTTTTTGAAAGATAGTTTTGCTAGGTATAGAATTCTGGGTTGAGAGTTTCCTTCATTATTTTTAAGATATTACTTTCTGCATGAATCCTCAGTGGGGCAATATTACCCTTGAAGCGGGGAGCAAAAATAATATTACAATGATTTATGTCCCTCAACAGACCCACAGCACATATAATATATATGTGGTATTTGCAGATACCTGTACATATATTTGCATATATTGAATATATATGTGTATATATATATATATACAATACCACAGATATTATATATATATTCAATATATACAGATATATATATATATTTATATATAATATATAAATATATATATTTAAATATATATATTATATAAATATAATAAATATATATATTTATATATTATATATATATAAATATCTGTGGTATTTAGATTTCATCAGGCAGGAATGATTAGAACAATAAATATTTTAAAAGACTTTTTTGGGTGACAATGATAATGAAAATAAAGTTGGGGAACATTGCTCTATGGTTTTCTCATTTGTATTGTTCTGATGAGAAATCTGCTATTATTCCATATCTTTACACCTCTGCACATGTTTCAGAACAATATGATTTGACTTGGGATAGTTTTATTTATTCATTTACATTCACTTGTTTGAGATTGTTGAGGTTCTTAAATCCATGAATTTATTATTTTTATAAAACTGGAAAAATTTCAGCCATTATTACTTCAAATATATTCTGTCATCTCTCCAATTACATATATATTAGGCAACTTGAGGGTTTTTTCTATGTTTTGAATAATTTCTATATTTTCAATTTCACTAATCTTTTCTTTTGCAACATTTAATTTTCCATTAATCTCATTTGTGATATAGTTGTGTGTATGTATGCACTCACACATACATTTGAGTAAAAATGCAGAAGCATAAAAATTACATGTTTTTATAATGTTAATATTCAAAATTCAAAATTAACATATCTCTTCATAAATTTTATGGCTGACTGTAATGCAGATATCTATATTTAGAGACATTGATTTAATTCATGAATTAATTTTATCCCTTTATTGTTGAACCATATTACAATGTACTCTATATTTTATTCAAAGGTAGGTTTAAAATACTATGAGAAATGTGAGGTCATTTTATTATAAACAGTTCATTCATACTTAAAGCCACCTGCATATAAACAAATGATTGAAAGGTGATTTGATTTGAAATTTAAGCAAACACAATAGATACGATATGACCAAGATCTATTTGAACATAATAATAAAAACCAAAACCGACTCATAAAAGCTGAAGACTGAAGATAGGAAAATTATATCAATAATCCCTGGCTAAAGAATGTAACTGCAAATGAGAACTTCCTTGCCTCAGTAACAAAAAGGAAACTATGAGGTGCTTACCATTTGTCTTGTTTAGAAAGTTATACTAAACATATGAATCTGTGCATAAAGATCATTGAGAATGAAACAGATGACATCATTAGAGTAGTTTTATTTTAAAAGCAATGACTTTTCTCATGCACATTGCTGCAACATTGCTGCAACATTGCTACTATGTAATATAGTCTCAAAAGTGCCACTGTCATGTGGCTTGTCAAGTGAAATAAAATAAGAAACTCCAATATGCTTTTGATATATCTCTTAGATTCATAAATTTTTAAACTTTTTTTCTGTATTAAAGCACTTTTATTAAAACATATATATTATCGTTAATAATTTTGGTTTAGTTCAGCATTCTGGATAGTGTTCGACCATCTATTTTTCTTGACGAGATGAAAGAACTTATCCAAACTATATACTGAATATTTCATGTAAAGTAAGGAAAAAATAGAACCATTAACTCTCCTTAAAATTATAAAAATTTGCTTTGCTAGAAAGTAATTGCTAGTTCTCTTCTTTCTTAATCTTCATATAAATAAGTCCTGTTGGTGGAACTCTAAATAAATAAACACATGCTTGATCAATCATTGCACAGATGGCATTGCATTTATTTTTTACCAAAGTTTTACTAAGTGAAAGAGAGGGTAGCAATGGCTCAAAATAAACTAATTAGACCAGAAGTCTGTTCTTTGCATAGAATATTAGACTAAGAGCTTTGCAAAAGAAGAAGCTGATATAAATTTTGACTGTACAGTTAACAATTAATAACTCTGTATTATAGAGAACTAGTAAAAATCTTTTTAACATGAGATAGATTATATTTTAGGAATAACCTAAGTTATAATTATTCTTTCGATGTGTTTTTCTTTGAGAAGATATATTTGCTTGGGACATAAATTGAAGACAAGGGGTTTTTTAACTTTAAAAGATGGATTTTTTTTTTTTTTGCTTTAAAAGGGTTTGTTTTGTTTTGTTTTGTTTTGTTTTTTACTTTAAAAGAGGAAATTTACTTAAAAAAAAAAGGATTATCACCAAAGCTCAAGCATGTATTTGACTTGTTAGTTAAATTCCTTTACTACGTCTTTGGGCAAGTTGTTTTTACAGTAGTTTATGCTGTTCTAATAAAATGACCTGGATTGACATTACTGTTTTCAGGTAAGAGTCTTGAGATGGGATTTCCAGTCTATTTAGCACTGAATAACCTCCAACTATAGTTCTAATCTGTTTAGACATGTGAAGTCTTAAATTACCATCTAGGTATAAATGAGCAAACATTTCATTAAAAAATGAGGAGTTTTATGACAATACCTTTCCTTGGAAAATGGAGCCACCTGAGCTTTTCTAATAGCTGGTGACATCCATTAGTGTCTTTCTCTGAAATTGAAAACATTTTCCATCTGTTCATATACGCTCATTACAAAGTAGTTAAGAGCCTGTGGGATCACAAAGGCACATTTTGGAAAATTACAAAATATCAAAATGAGTTATTGAAGAGGCAGCAATGACTATATAATAAGTTGCTCAAACCTGCAATTGTCTGAATTTGTATAAGAAAGGACATCTGTATGCTAAAATCTAGTTTACCTTTTAATACTTGGGACTCTTCCATTTGAAGGTGTTTATTTCTGTGCTTATGACACAAATTATTTTTTCTATAGGAATTTGTAAATTTTCAAAATAAAGACTTTCTTTTTCAGTGTTTAAGGAAATGCTATTTATTTCTCTTCAAAGAAACAAATTGAAGCAAAGAAC
>NW_011888858.1:677954-678325 GCF_000151845.1 Pteropus vampyrus
AGGTTCCTCAAAAAACTAAGAATAAAATTTCCACATGACACAACAATCACTCTTCGAGGTATTTACCCAAAAAGCATGAAAATATTTGTCTACAAAGATGTATGCACCCCAATGTTCACAGCAGCATTGTTCACATTGGCTAAGACATGAAACAACCAAAGTGTCCATTGATAGACGATTAGATAAAGAAGACGTGGTACATATATACAATGGAATCCTATTCAGCATAAGAAAAGATGAAATACTATCATTTGTGACAACATGTGGGATTATTACGCTAAGCAAAATAAGTCAGACAGAAAAAGTTGAGAACCATATGTTTTCATGTATATGTGAGATATAAAACTAAAAGTAAAAAACAAATATGACAG
>NW_011888858.1:679595-680776 GCF_000151845.1 Pteropus vampyrus
GCTAAGCAAAATAAGTCAGACAGAAAAAGTTGAGAACCATATGTTTTCATGTATATGTGAGATATAAAACTAAAAGTAAAAAACAAATATGACAGACAAACAGTGCTCATGGACACGGACAATGGGTTAGTGGTTACCAGAGAGAAGGAGGAGGGGGAAGGTAGGTAGGGGCAAGGAAAGGTCACATATTTGGTGATGTAGAAAATTTAATTTGGGGTACTGAACACACAATATAATGTATTAATAACCTGTATACTTGAAACCTATTTGATTTTATTAACGAATGTTACTCCTATAATTTTAATTTTAAAAAAAGAAAATCTTAGTTTGCACTTTTTAAAAGACTTATCATCAAATATCCACAGAGATATAAAACTATAGACATTTCTTAATTTTAAAGTAATACATATTTTTCTGTATTAGTATATTTTTTAAAAATACATAAGTAAATAGTTATTTTTTATATTTATATTGTTGTGTAGGATGAACCATTAAAATTTGATAAATGAAGAAACCAGGAAACATAGCAGAGTGAGAGACATCCCCAGATCTCTCCCTTTGAAACAACAATAAGCTGAACATCTAAATCTCAACAGAAAAACAACCAAACTATACACCAGCACATTTGAGCATGGGATCTGAGCATAAGAGCTATGACAGGTCAGAACCTGGGTATTGGGCAGTGGACTGGAAGAAATAAAGAAGCTGTCTTGCAACCACTGGAGCTACCTGAAAGAGGAGGGGGAGGGGAGAAAGTATGGCGACTTTTCTGAACAGCCCTGCCTGGGAGAGTTTGTGAGTTCCATGAATCCAGTGGCACAGCGCAGTCACCAAGGCAGAAAGCAGAGAAGCAGATGGCAGAGAAATAACAGTTGAGATCTATTGGCCATGGTTGCAAAACCAAGGCTGAGCCGCAGCCCCCAACCCTCAACCCAGAGGGCCACTCCCCCCATAACCTCCCAGACCGAACAGTACAGAGCCCCAGGGAAATCTGAGCAAATGCTACTGAAACTGTTGCTAACACTGACAGGGACCAAAACTGAGGGCAGCAAGCGTGATTAAATATCTACAAGAAAGTAAAGGCATTATACAAAGGTAATATTAAGGCTTTATATAAAGCAGGGATCCAAGAGAGTTAGATATCACCTACTGGAAACCAAAAGAAAAATGCCTTTTTTGTA
>NW_011888858.1:682637-685471 GCF_000151845.1 Pteropus vampyrus
AAGTTCATATCATTACAGGTCTATCTCCAAAAACAAGAATGAGTCCAAATTAACAACCTAGCGCTTCATCTTAATAAACTAGAAAAGAAAGAACAAATGAGGCCTAAAATCAACAGATGGAAAGAAATAATCAAAATTAGAGCAGAAATAAATGAAATTGAAAACAAACAAACAAATGAACAAACAAACAATAGAAGCAATAAATGCAACAAAGAGCTGGTTCTTTGAGAAGGTTAATACAATGGACAAACCCCTGGCTAGATTCACTAAAGAAAAAAGAGAAATGACACAAATAAACAAAATCAGGAATGAAAGAGGGGAAATTATGACAGAAACTGCAGAAATACAAAGAATCATACGAGAGTACTATGAAAAAGTATATAACATTAAATTTAGTGACCCAGAAGAAATGGACCAGTACTTAGAAAAATACAACCTTCCTAGACTAAGTCAAGAAGAACGGGAAAATCTAAAAAGACCGATCAGCAGTATGGAAATTGAAACAATCATCAAAACCTACCAAAAATAAGGGTCTAGGTCCAGATGGATTTACCGATGAACTCTACCAAACATTCAAAAAATTTTTAATATCTATTTTCTTCAAACTTCCAAAACATCAAAGAGCAGTCAATACTTCCCAACTCATTTTATGAAGCCAATACTACTCTGATACCAAAACCTGAAAAGGATAACACCCACAAAGAAAATTACAGACCAATATCTCTCATAAATACAGATGGAAAAATTCTAAATACGATAGCGAATCGAATACAGCAACATATTCAAAAGATTATACACCACAATCAAGTGGACTTCATCCTAGTAGTACAGGCACAATTCAACATATGTAAATTGATTAATGTGATATATTACATAAACAAATTAAAAAATAAGAATCATATGATCATATCAATAGATGCAGAAAAAGCCTTTGAGGAGATACAGCATCCATTGATGATCAAAACACTTAACAAAACCGGTGCAGAAGCAAAGTACCTTAACATAATAGAGCCATCTATGACAAACCCTCAGCCAACATTAACTTAATGATGAAAAACTAAAAGCCTTCTTTCTAAGATCAGGAACAAGGCAAGGCTGTCCACTATCACCACTGTTATTCAATATAACACTGGAGGTCCTAGTGAGTGCAATCAGACAAGAGAAAGATATAAAAGGCATCCAAATAGGAAACGAAGAAGTCAGACTGTCACTATTTGCAGATGACATGATTCTCCACATAGAAAACCTAAAGCCTTCACAAGAAGAATACTAGAAACATAAGCGAATACAGTAAAGTCTCTGGATACAAAATCAACGTTCAATAATCCTTAGCGTTCCTAGACTCTAATAATGTGTCAGAAAAAGAAGTGGAAAAAATAATATCTTTTGCAATTGCAACAAAAAAAATAAAATACCTAGGAATAAATTTAATGAAACATGTGAAGGACCTATATAATGAAAACTATAAGACCCTATTAAAAGAAATCGAAGATACAAAGAAATGGAAAGATATTCCATGTTCATGGATTGAAAGAATCAACATAGTTTAAATGACCATATTACCTGAAGGATTATACAGATTTAATGCAATCCTCATTAAATTCCCATTGGCTTTTTAAAAAGAAATAGAACAAAAAATCATCAGATTTGTATGGAAGCACAAAAGACCCCAAATTGCAAAAGCCATCCTGAGAAAATGAACGAGGCTGAGGGCATCACTCGGCTCGACTTCAAATCATACTATAAAGCGACAGTAATCAAAACGGCATGGTATTGGCAGCCGAACAGACACACAGACCAGTGGAACAGAATTGAGAGTCCAGAAGTAAACCCATATTTATATGGGAAAATAATTTTGACAAAAAATCCAAAAACATACAGTGGAGAAATGAAAGCCTCTTCAATAAATGGTGCTGAGAAAACTGGAAAGCCACCTGCAAAAGAATAAAACTGGACTGTTGCCTATCACCACACCCCAAAATTAACTCAAAATGAATTTAGGACCTTAATATGAAAACTGAAACAATAAAATGCATAGAAGAAAACATAGGAACTAAACTAAAAGACCTTGGACTTAAAGAGGGTTTTATGAATTTGACCTCAAAAGCAAGGGAAGTAAAAGCTAAAATAAATGAATGAGACTACATCAAATTAAAAAGCTTAGACTCAGCAAAAGAAATTGTCAACAAGATAAAGAGACAACCATTAAATGGGAAAATATATTTGCAAGCAATGCTACTGATAAGGGCCTGATATCCAAAATATACAAAGAACTCATATGACTGAATAACAACAAAAAAATCAAATGATCCACTCAAAAAATAGTCAGAGGAGTTGAACAGACACTTCTCCCTAGAGGACATACAAACGGCCAACAAATATTTGAAAAGATGCTCAACATTGCTAGCTATTAGGGAAATGCAAATCAAAACCACATTGAGATACCATCTCACAACTGTTAGAATAGCTATAATCAACAGAACAAGTAATAACAAATATTGGAAAACATGCAGAGAAAAGGGAACCCTCATATACTGCTGGTGGGACTGCAAATTGGTGCAGCCACTATGGAAAACAGTATGGAGTTTGTTAAAAAAAACTAAGAATTGATCTACCATGTGATCTAGCAATCCATCTACTGGGTATTTACTCCAAAGACTTGAGAACCCATATCCAAAAAAATATTTGCACACCAATGTTCATAGCAGCATTATTCACAGTGGCCAAGACATGAAATCAACCAAAGTTGATAGATGATTGGCTAAAAAAGCAGTAGTACATATATACAATGGAAGAAGAGATGAAATACTGCCATTTGCAACAACATGGATGGA
>NW_011888858.1:685751-686189 GCF_000151845.1 Pteropus vampyrus
TTTATTTTTCTCAAGAATAAGAAAAGAAGACAGGAAGGAAGGAAGGAAGGAAGGAAGGAAGGAAGGAAGGAAGGAAGGAAGGAAGGAAGGAAGGAAGGAAGGATGGATGGAAGGAAGGAGAATGGGTGGGAGGGAGAGAAGGGGATATGAAAAGATGGGGGAAAGGTAAGAGAAAAAAAAGCAATTACTTATTAAGTTTATATATTGTATTATAATATATCTCAAGCATCTACTATTTATATCATTCCCCAACAATTTTCAGATGCTTTTAGAGCTATAAATGGAAAGGACACTGGAAGTATCACAAAGTATTTTCAACAGCATTTTTCAGTGTTTGGTAGTTTTAGGCAATATGGTTGTTCAAACACAAATTGTACTAAGAATAACAGTTGAAATTTATATTTATCACTTTTATGAAATTTTAATTTTTGTTTGCAG
>NW_011888858.1:686239-687748 GCF_000151845.1 Pteropus vampyrus
AAGGAAGGAAGGAAGGAAGGAAGGAAGGAAGGAAGGAAGGAAGGAAGGAAGGAAGGAAGGATGGAAGGAAGGAGAATGGGTGGGAGGGAGAGAAGGGGATATGAAAAGATTGGGGAGAGGAAAGAGAAAAAAAAGCAATTACTTATTAAGTTTATATATTGTATTATAATACCAGTATCTCAAGCATCTACTATTTATATCATTCCCCAACAATTTTCAGATGCTTTTAGAGCTACAAATGGAAAGGACCCTGGAAGTATCACAAAGTATTTTCAACAGCATTTTTCAGTGTTTGGTAGTTTAAGGCAATATGGTTGTTCAAACACAAATTGTACTAAGAATAACAGTTGAAATTTATATTTATCACTTTTATGAAATTTTAATTTTTGTTTGCAGCCAGTTAGATTTTAATACCCTTCAATATTATAAAATTAGTTCAAATTGTCTGTTAGAATAGCAATATTTCTGCTATCTCCAACATAAAGTGAAAAATTTCTGTAGTTAAACACGTAACAACTCTCATCAGAAAATTTTGGAAATTTTTGTGTGTATCAAGAGTGTTGGTTTGTGAAAGGATCAATATTTTCTTGTTTCAAGATTCTTTTCCTTTTCTACATTAAACATTACATATTTCCTTTTATTTTCATATCCTTTCACCCATAATACAGCATCTAAAATATTTCTCTACTACCCTGTCTTCCATACCATTCCTGAACTATTAAAATAAAGAGGAAGTAAGAAAGAAACCAGCTGCTCACTTAGTTTTTATTAGTGTTTCAATGTTTGCATCACACAGTCAGTGTATTCTAAATGGTGCATTCTTGGAATAACGCATCTTGCTCACTTATTTGAAAAGCACTGTGTGGCATATTTGCTCTCCATACAACTGTGAATAAGAAGAAATATTTCCTGATACAATCTGTTTTGCATATTTTATGGAAGATTAACCATTAAAAATTGAGGATGCTTGTATTGATACTTATAATAAAATCATTAAATGCAGGTAAGACTGCCTAAGGCTGAAATGGAGATTTCAGCCCCAAATTCAATACTAAATAGAACTTTGGTCCAGTCTGTGGTAAATGCCCTCTGAATTTGTGTAATATTAACATCAACTCTTATCCAGTGAAGGACAGCTCATCCTCACTTGAGATGGATAATCCCTGGTGCTATAAATTTATATTTTAAAGCCATATCTCTGCATTTTGATATTGTATAATAGATTTGACTTTAAATTGAAATCAGTAGTAAAGTTGCAAACATCAGTACAATGTGATCTGTATGCCAAAGGCTTAAATAAATTGAGCTGAGCTTGATGGAAGTCAGACAGGGGCCTAACAAGAATAAAGCAGCAAGCCTCCCCAAAATTCAAAGCACTTCTAAATTCACATTCTATTCACTACTTTTTTGGTTTTCATCAGAATGTGTTAGTGAATTCTGAGCATATTTGCTGCTGGTAGATGATAGTATTGTTTTAGCTTATTGGAACAAGGTATAACAGGAGGTTAT